>NW_026777466.1:300000-426108 GCF_028023285.1 Balaenoptera ricei | reverse complement strand
TTAGCGCTGATTTGCCTTTCCAGGTTGCTTGGTTGGCCGAAAAGGGCGTATGCGTTTTTTCCTGAATATATTCAGGAAAAAACGCATACGCCCTTTTTGGCCAAGGGCATCATTGTCGACGTTTTGCCGCTTTTCATGTGCTTTAAAGGCGATTCGAATCGACCTCCTGAAATCTGTTTCCTGCAATTCTGCCTTGCTTTCAGATCCTCTTCGGTGCTTTCCTCAATATATTTGTGGACGAGAGTTATCATTTATAACTCTGCAGGTTTGTGAATTGCAGTGCCCCTGAGCTCCATTTTTCAACTCGCTTTTTTGGGAGCTGTCCGCAAAAGCGCAGGATCGCCTCAGGCCCTATTCTGCTTCTGGGCGGCAGGCTGAGCCTGTGGTTAATTCTTCTTCCTGATGGGAAAATAGAGTGACCTGTGCCTGTCCCAACACTAGAGCTAGTCTCTCATTGGCTCCCCCTCTTCCCGTTCATCCTCAGGACAAATTGCAAGCTGTACGGAACGGGAGGTTAAAGGTGCTGATTCTCAAGGAGGGAGATTGCTAGTAAAGCGGCTGGAATGGCGAACCCGAGCACAAGGAGATGAGAAATGAGGTGCGTTTTAGAAACCTTTCCCGATCACACGGTGTACCACCTTCTGGGTTTCTCATGCATGTTTTCGAGGTAGGAAGATGCCCTTGACCTGCAGATTTGGGACCCATGGGATGGGTAACAGGCAGTATTACTTTAAAGGCTCTGCGGTTTGCTCCCCAACCTCACCAAACCTCTCAGCCGCGAGAGTGTCCACCCTTATGTCTCCTCCAGCTGTGGGTCTAGATATGGTCAATCCAGGTTGCATCACAGCCCCTGAACGAATTTGTAAGAATTTCTCTCTCTTCACTGTCTTTGTTTCACGGGTTTTTAAAAGGAATTTATTTTTATAATGGGGTTTAGCTGCTTTTCACGCTGTGTTTCTGCCGCTTTACAGCCACTTGACTCACTTCCAGAGAGATATCAATACATAGGTTTTAAGATTCTTACTAGTCAGATATATTCTTGTGCGGTGAATAGGGGTGTTGAGTCCAGTTCACTGAGCAAGGAGTAGGTCTTTCTATTACATATTGGGTTTATGGAACGGTATCTGAGCTCATTTGAAACCCTTGTTTTATGCATCACCCCACCCCACCTTTCCCGTTAAGAAGCCATAATGTGTTTTCTAAACGTGTGACTCTGTTCTGTCTTGTAATTCAGTTCAGTGTAGCGGTTTTTACATTCCCTCTATAAGTGATAGCTTATAATAAGTGTGTTTTTCTGTATGACTTATTTCACTTAGAATCGTCGTGGCTAAAGCCACTCATCATGCTGCTACTAGCCTTATGACATTGATTTCATGGCTGAGGGATATTCCATTGTACATAAGGACCACCACTTCTTTATCCATTTTTCTCTTTCCTGGATATTTAAGGTGTCACGAAGTGGAGGTTCTTGTCAACAGAGCAGCCCCAAACTTTGGGGTGCCTGTGTCTTGCTGATTTTTAGTTTTCCCAATTTATACGCCCATGAGTGGAAGTGCCCTATGCGCTCTAAGCTGTGTTTTTTCGATGTTTCAGGACACACCGTACACTTCTCCAGAGTGGCTGTTGGCAATTTACATCCCGCCCATCAGCGTAGCAAGGCTCCCATTTCTCCATGGCCTGTTCTGCATTTCTGGTTTTGACACTTTTTTCCGCGTGGCCCTTTTGACCGATGGAAGCGAGACTTCTTTGTAGCGCTGATTTGCCTTTCCAGGTTGCTTGGTTGGCCGAAAAGGGCGTATGCGTTTTTTCCTGAATATATTCAGGAAAAAACGCATACGCCCTTTTTGGCCAAGGGCATCATTGTCGACGTTTTGCCACTTTTCATGTGCTTTAAAGGCGATTCGAATCGACCTCCTGAAATCTGTTTCCTGCAATTCTGCCTTGCTTTCAGATCCTCTTCGTTGCCTTCCCTCAATATATTTGTGGACGAGAGTTATCATTTATAACTCTGCAGGTTTGTGAATTGCAGTGCCCCTGAGCTCCATTTTTCAACTCGCTTTTTTGGGAGCTGTCCGCAAAAGCGCAGGATCGCCTCAGGCCCTATTCTGCTTCCGGGCGGCAGGCTGAGCCTGTGGTTAATTCTTCTTCCTGATGGGAAAATAGAGTGACCTGTGCCGTCCCAACACCTAGAGCTAGTCTCTCATTGGCTCCCCCTCTTCCCGTTCATCCTCAGGACAAATTGCAAGCTGTACGGAACGGGAGGTTAAAGGTGCTGATTCTCCAAGGAGGGAGATTGCTAGTAAAGCGGCTGGAATGGCGAACCCGAGCACAAGAGATGAGAAATGAGGTGCGTTTTAGAAACCTTTCCCGATCACACGGTGTACCACCTTCTGGGTTTCTCATGCATGTTTTCGAGGTAGGAAGATGCCCTTGAACCTGGAGATTTGGGACCCATGGGATGGGTAACAGGCAGTATTACTTTAAAGGCTCTGCGTTTGCTCCCCCAACCTCACCAAACCTCTCAGCCCCGAGAGTGTCCACCCTTATGTCTCATCCAGCTGTGGGTCTAGATATGGTCAATCCAGGTTGCATCACAGCCCCTGAACGAATTTTGTAAGAAATTCTCTCTCTTTCACTGTCTTTGTTTCACGGGTTTTTAAAAGTAATTTATTTTTATAATGGGGTTTAGCTGTTTTCACGGCTGTGTTTATGCGGCTTTACAGCCACTTGACTCACTTCCAGAGAGATATCAATACATAGGTTTTAAGATTCTTACTAGTCAGATATATTCTTGTGCGGTGAATAGGGGGTGTTGAGTCCAGTTCACTGAGCAAGGAGTAGGTCTTTCTATTACATATTGGGTTTATGGAACGGTATCTGAGCTCATTTGAAACCCTTGTTTTATGCATCACCCCACCCCACCTTTCCCGTTAAGCAGACATAGTGTGTTTTGTAAACGTGTGACTCTGTTCTGTTTTGTAATTCAGTTCAAGTGTAGCGGTTTTTACATTCCCTCTATAAGTGATAGCTTATGATAAGTGTCTTTTTCTGTGTGACTTATTTCACTTAGAATCGTCGTAGCTAAAGCCACTCATCATGCTGCTACTAGCCTTATGACATTGATTTCATGGCTGAGGGATATTCCATTGTACATAAGGACCACCACTTCTTTATCCATTTTTCTCTTTCCTGGGATACTTAAGGTGTCATGAAGTGGAGGTTCTTGTCAACAGAGCAGCCCTAAACTTTCGGGTGCCTGTGTCTTGCTGATTTTTAGTTTTCCCAATTTATACGCCATGAGTGGAAGTGCCCTATGCGCTCTAAGCTGTGTTTTTTTGATGTTTCAGGACACACCGTACACTTCTCCAGAGTGGCTGTTGGCAATTTACATCCCGCCCATCAGCGTAGCAAGGCTCCCATTTCTCCATGGCCTGTTCTGCATTTCTGGTTTTGACACTTTTTTCCGCGTGGCCCTTTTGACCAATGGGAAGCGAGACTTCTTTGTAGCGCTGATTTGCCTTTCCAGGTTGCTTGGTTGGCCGAAAAGGGCGTATGCGTTTTTTCCTGAATATATTCAGGAAAAAACGCATACGCCCTTTTTGGCCAAGGGCATCATTGTCGACGTTTTGCCACTTTTCATGTGCTTTAAAGGCGATTCGAATCGACCTCCTGAAATCTGTTTCCTGCAATTCTGCCTTGCTTTCAGATCCTCTTCGGTGCCTTCCCTCAATATATTTGTGGACGAGAGTTATCATTTATAACTCTGCAGGTTTGTGAATTGCAGTGCCCCTGAGCTCCATTTTTCAACTCGCTTTTTTGGGAGCTGTCCGCAAAAGCGCAGGATCGCCTCAGGCCCTATTCGCTTCTGGGCGGCAGGCTGAGCCTGTGGTTAATTCTTCTTCCTGATGGGAAAATAGAGTGACCTGTGCCTGTCCCAACACCTAGAGCTAGTCTCTCATTGGCTCCCCCTCTTCCGTTCATCCTCAGGACAAATTGCAAGCTGTACGGAACGGGAGGTTAAAGGTGCTGATTCTCCAAGGAGGGAGATTGCTAGTAAAGCGGCTGGAATGGCGAACCCGAGCACAAGGAGATGAGAAATGAGGTGCGTTTTAGAAACCTTTCCCAATCACACGGTGTACCACCTTCTGGTTTCTCATGCATGTTTTCGAGGTAGGAAGATGCCCTTGAACCTGCAGATATGGGGGACCCATGGGATGGGTAACAGGCAGTATTACTTTAAAGGCTCTGCGTTTGCTCCCCCAACCTCACCAAACCTCTCAGCCGCGAGAGTGTCCACCCTATGTCTCCTCCAGCTGTGGGTCTAGATATGGTCAATCCAGGTTGCATCACAGCCCCTGAACGAATTTTGTAAGAATTTCTCTCTCTTTCACTGTCTTTGTTTCACGGGTTTTTAAAAGGATTTATTTTTATAATGGGGTTTAGCTGCTTTTCACGGCTGTGTTTCTGCCGCTTTACAGCCACTTGACTCACTTCCAGAGAGATATCAATACATAGGTTTTAAGATTCTTACTAGTCAGATATATTCTTGTGCGGTGAATAGGGGGTGTTGAGTCCAGTTCACTGAGCAAGGAGTAGGTCTTTCTATTACATATTGGGTTTATGGAACGGTATCTGAGCTCATTTGAAACCCTTGTTTTATGCATCACCCCACCCCACCTTTCCGTTAAGAGCCATAATGTGTTTTCTAAACGTGTGACTCTGTTCTGTCTTGTAATTCAGTTCAAGTGTAGCGGTTTTTACATTCCCTCTATAAGTGATAGCTTATAATAAGTGTGTTTTTCTGTATGACTTATTTCACTTAGAATCGTCGTGGCTAAAGCCACTCATCATGCTGCTACTAGCCTTATGACATTGATTTCATGGCTGAGGGATATTCCATTGTACATAAGGACCACCACTTCTTTATCCATTTTTCTCTTTCCTGGGATATTTAAGGTGTCACGAAGTGGAGGTTCTTGTCAACAGAGCAGCCCCAAACTTTGGGGTGCCTGTGTCTTGCTGATTTTTAGTTTTCCCAATTTATACGCCCATGAGTGGAAGTGCCCTATGCGCTCTAAGCTGTGTTTTTTCGATGTTTCAGGACACACCGTACACTTCTCCAGAGTGGCTGTTGGCAATTTACATCCCGCCCATCAGCGTAGCAAGGCTCCCATTTCTCCATGGCCTGTCCTGCATTTCTGGTTTTGACACTTTTTTCCGCATGGCCCTTTTGACCGATGGGAAGCGAGACTTCTTTGTAGCGCTGATTTGCCTTTCCAGGTTGCTTGGTTGGCCAAAAAGGGCGTATGCGTTTTTTCCTGAATATATTCAGGAAAAACGCATACGCCCTTTTTTCGGCCAAGGGCATCATTGTCGACGTTTTGCCGCTTTTCATGTGCTTTAAAGGCGATTCGAATCGACCTCCTGAAATCTGTTTCCTGCAATTCTGCCTTGCTTTCAGATCCTCTTCGTTGCCTTCCCTCAATATATTTGTGGACGAGAGTTATCATTTATAACTCTGCAGGTTTGTGAATTGCAGTGCCCCTGAGCTCCATTTTTCAACTCGCTTTTTTGGGAGCTGGCCGCAAAAGCGCAGGATCGCCTCAGGCCCTATTCTGCTTCCGGGCGGCAGGCTGAGCCTGTGGTTAATTCTTCTTCCTGATGGGAAAATAGAGTGACCTGTGCCTGTCCCAACACCTAGAGCTAGTCTCTCATTGGCTCCCCCTCTTCCCGTTCATCCTCAGGACAAATTGCAAGCTGTACGGAACGGGAGGTTAAAGGTGCTGATTCTCCAAGGAGGGAGATTGCTAGTAAAGCGGCTGGAATGGCGAACCCGAGCACAAGGAGATGAGAAATGAGGTGCGTTTTAGAACCTTTCCCGATCACACGGTGTACCACCTTCTGGGTTTCTCATGCATGTTTTCGAGGTAGGAAGATGCCCTTGAACCTGGAGATTTGGGACCCATGGGATGGGTAACAGGCAGTATTACTTTAAAGGCTCTGCGTTTGCTCCCCCAACCTCACCAAACCTCTCAGCCCCGAGAGTGTCCACCCTTATGTCTCATCCAGCTGTGGGTCTAGATATGGTCAATCCAGGTTGCATCACAGCCCTGAACGAATTTTGTAAGAAATTCTCTCTCTTTCACTGTCTTTGTTTCACGGGTTTTTAAAAGTAATTTATTTTTATAATGGGGTTTAGCTGTTTTTCACGGCTGTGTTTATGCGGCTTTACAGCCACTTGACTCACTTCCAGAGAGATATCAATACATAGGTTTTAAGATTCTTACTAGTCAGATATATCTTGTGCGGTGAATAGGGGGTGTTGAGTCCAGTTCACTGAGCAAGGAGTAGGTCTTTCTATTACATATTGGGTTTATGGAACGGTATCTGAGCTCATTTGAAACCCTTGTTTTATGCATCACCCCACCCCACCTTTCCCGTTAAGCAGACATAGTGTGTTTTGTAAACGTGTGACTCTGTTCTGTTTTGTAATTCAGTACAAGTGTAGCGGTTTTTACATTCCCTCTATAAGTGATAGCTTATGATAAGTGTCTTTTTCTGTGTGACTTATTTCACTTAGAATCGTCGTAGCTAAAGCCACTCATCATGCTGCTACTAGCCTTATGACATTGATTTCATGGCTGAGGATATTCCATTGTACATAAGGACCACCACTTCTTTATCCATTTTTCTCTTTCCTGGGATATTTAAGGTGTCATGAAGTGGAGGTTCTTGTCAACAGAGCAGCCCTAAACTTTCGGGTGCCTGTGTCTTGCTGATTTTTAGTTTTCCCAATTTATACGCCCATGAGTGGAAGTGCCCTATGCGCTCTAAGCTGTGTTTTTTTGATGTTTCAGGACACACCGTACACTTCTCCAGAGTGGCTGTTGGCAATTTACATCCCGCCCATCAGCGTAGCAAGGCTCCCATTTCTCCATGGCCTGTTCTGCATTTCTGGTTTTGACACTTTTTTCCGCGTGGCCCTTTTGACCGATGGGAAGCGAGACTTCTTTGTAACGCTGATTTGCCTTTCCAGGTTGCTTGGTTGGCCGAAAAGGGCGTATGCGTTTTTTCCTGAATATATTCAGGAAAAACGCATACGCCCTTTTTGGCCAAGGGCATCATTGTCGACGTTTTGCCACTTTTCATGTGCTTTAAAGGCGATTCGAATCGACCTCCTGAAATCTGTTTCCTGCAATTCTGCCTTGCTTTCAGATCCTCTTCGGTGCCTTCCCTCAATATATTTGTGGACGAGAGTTATCATTTATAACTCTGCAGGTTTGTGAATTGCAGTGCCCCTGAGCTCCATTTTTCAACTCGCTTTTTTGGGAGCTGTCCGCAAAAGCGCAGGATCGCCTCAGGCCCTATTCTGCTTCTGGGCGGCAGGCTGAGCCTGTGGTTAATTCTTCTTCCTGATGGGAAAATAGAGTGACCTGTGCCTGTCCCAACACCTAGAGCTAGTCTCTCATTGGCTCCCCCTCTTCCTGTTCATCCTCAGGACAAATTGCAAGCTGTACGGAACGGGAGGTTAAAGGTGCTGATTCTCCAAGGAGGGAGATTGCTAGTAAAGCGGCTGGAATGGCGAACCCGAGCACAAGGAGATGAGAAATGAGGTGCGTTTTAGAAACCTTTCCCAATCACACGGTGTACCACCTTCTGGGTTTCTCATGCATGTTTTCGAGGTAGGAAGATGCCCTTGAACCTGCAGATATGGGGGACCCATGGGATGGGTAACAGGCAGTATTACTTTAAAGGCTCTGCGTTTGCTCCCCCAACCTCACCAAACCTCTCAGCCGCGAGAGTGTCCACCCTTATGTCTCCTCCAGCTGTGGGTCTAGATATGGTCAATCCAGGTTGCATCACAGCCCCTGAACGAATTTTGTAAGAATTTCTCTCTCTTTCACTGTCTTTGTTTCACGGGTTTTTAAAAGGAATTTATTTTTATAATGGGGTTTAGCTGCTTTTCACGGCTGTGTTTCTGCCGCTTTACAGCCACTTGACTCACTTCCAGAGAGATATCAATACATAGGTTTTAAGATTCTTACTAGTCAGATATATTCTTGTGCGGTGAATAGGGGGTGTTGAGTCCAGTTCACTGAGCAAGGAGTAGGTCTTTCTATTACATATGGGGTTTATGGAACGGTATCTGAGCTCATTTGAAACCCTTGTTTTATGCATCACCCCACCCCACCTTTCCCGTTAAGAAGCCATAATGTGTTTTCTAAACGTGTGACTCTGTTCTGTCTTGTAATTCAGTTCAAGTGTAGCGGTTTTTACATTCCCTCTATAAGTGATAGCTTATAATAAGTGTGTTTTTCTGTATGACTTATTTCACTTAGAATCGTCGTGGCTAAAGCCACTCATCATGCTGCTACTAGCCTTATGACATTGATTTCATGGCTGAGTGATATTCCATTGTACATAAGGACCACCACTTCTTTATCCATTTTTCTCTTTCCTGGGATATTTAAGGTGTCACGAAGTGGAGGTTCTTGTCAACAGAGCAGCCCCAAACTTTGGGGTGCCTGTGTCTTGCTGATTTTTAGTTTTCCCAATTTATACGCCCATGAGTGGAAGTGCCCTATGCGCTCTAAGCTGTGTTTTTTCGATGTTTCAGGACACACCGTACACTTCTCCAGAGTGGCTGTTGGCAATTTACATCCCGCCCATCAGCGTAGCAAGGCTCCCATTTCTCCATGGCCTGTCCTGCATTTCTGGTTTTGACACTTTTTTCCGCATGGCCCTTTTGACCGATGGGAAGCGAGACTTCTTTGTAGCGCTGATTTGCCTTTCCAGGTTGCTTGGTTGGCCAAAAAGGGCGTATGCGTTTTTTCCTGAATATATTCAGGAAAAAACGCATACGCCCTTTTTGGCCAAGGGCATCATTGTCGACGTTTTGCCGCTTTTCATGTGCTTTAAAGGCGATTCGAATCGACCTCCTGAAATCTGTTTCCTGCAATTCTGCCTTGCTTTCAGATCCTCTTCGTTGCCTTCCCTCAATATATTTGTGGACGAGAGTTATCATTTATAACTCTGCAGGTTTGTGAATTGCAGTGCCCCTGAGCTCCATTTTTCAACTCGCTTTTTTGGGAGCTGGCCGCAAAAGCGCAGGATCGCCTCAGGCCCTATTCTGCTTCCGGGCGGCAGGCTGAGCCTGTGGTTAATTCTTCTTCCTGATGGGAAAATAGAGTGACCTGTGCCTGTCCCAACACCTAGAGCTAGTCTCTCATTGGCTCCCCCTCTTCCCGTTCATCCTCAGGACAAATTGCAAGCTGTACGGAACGGGAGGTTAAAGGTGCTGATTCTCCAAGGAGGGAGATTGCTAGTAAAGCGGCTGGAATGGCGAACCCGAGCACAAGGAGATGAGAAATGAGGTGCGTTTTAGAAACCTTTCCCGATCACACGGTGTACCACCTTCTGGGTTTCTCATGCATGTTTTCGAGGTAGGAAGATGCCCTTGAACCTGGAGATTTGGGACCCATGGGATGGGTAACAGGCAGTATTACTTTAAAGGCTCTGCGTTTGCTCCCCCAACCTCACCAAACCTCTCAGCCCCGAGAGTGTCCACCCTTATGTCTCATCCAGCTGTGGGTCTAGATATGGTCAATCCAGGTTGCATCACAGCCCCTGAACGAATTTTGTAAGAAATTCTCTCTCTTTCACTGTCTTTGTTTCACGGGTTTTTAAAAGTAATTTATTTTTATAATGGGGTTTAGCTGTTTTTCACGGCTGTGTTTATGCGGCTTTACAGCCACTTGACTCACTTCCAGAGAGATATCAATACATAGGTTTTAAGATTCTTACTAGTCAGATATATTCTTGTGCGGTGAATAGGGGGTGTTGAGTCCAGTTCACTGAGCAAGGAGTAGGTCTTTCTATTACATATTGGGTTTATGGAACGGTATCTGAGCTCATTTGAAACCCTTGTTTTATGCATCACCCCACCCCACCTTTCCCGTTAAGCAGACATAGTGTGTTTTGTAAACGTGTGACTCTGTTCTGTTTTGTAATTCAGTTCAAGTGTAGCGGTTTTTACATTCCCTCTATAAGTGATAGCTTATGATAAGTGTCTTTTTCTGTGTGACTTATTTCACTTAGAATCGTCGTAGCTAAAGCCACTCATCATGCTGCTACTAGCCTTATGACATTGATTTCATGGCTGAGGGATATTCCATTGTACATAAGGACCACCACTTCTTTATCCATTTTTCTCTTTCCTGGGATACTTAAGGTGTCATGAAGTGGAGGTTCTTGTCAACAGAGCAGCCCTAAACTTTCGGGTGCCTGTGTCTTGCTGATTTTTAGTTTTCCCAATTTATACGCCCATGAGTGGAAGTGCCCTATGCGCTCTAAGCTGTGTTTTTTTGATGTTTCAGGACACACCGTACACTTCTCCAGAGTGGCTGTTGGCAATTTACATCCCGCCCATCAGCGTAGCAAGGCTCCCATTTCTCCATGGCCTGTCCTGCATTTCTGGTTTTGACACTTTTTTCCGCATGGCCCTTTTGACCGATGGGAAGCGAGACTTCTTTGTAGCGCTGATTTGCCTTTCCAGGTTGCTTGGTTGGCCAAAAAGGGCGTATGCGTTTTTTCCTGAATATATTCAGGAAAAAACGCATACGCCCTTTTTGGCCAAGGGCATCATTGTCGACGTTTTGCCGCTTTTCATGTGCTTTAAAGGCGATTCGAATCGACCTCCTGAAATCTGTTTCCTGCAATTCTGCCTTGCTTTCAGATCCTCTTCGTTGCCTTCCCTCAATATATTTGTGGACGAGAGTTATCATTTATAACTCTGCAGGTTTGTGAATTGCAGTGCCCCTGAGCTCCATTTTTCAACTCGCTTTTTTGGGAGCTGGCCGCAAAAGCGCAGGATCGCCTCAGGCCCTATTCTGCTTCCGGGCGGCAGGCTGAGCCTGTGGTTAATTCTTCTTCCTGATGGGAAAATAGAGTGACCTGTGCCTGTCCCAACACCTAGAGCTAGTCTCTCATTGGCTCCCCCTCTTCCCGTTCATCCTCAGGACAAATTGCAAGCTGTACGGAACGGGAGGTTAAAGGTGCTGATTCTCCAAGGAGGGAGATTGCTAGTAAAGCGGCTGGAATGGCGAACCCGAGCACAAGGAGATGAGAAATGAGGTGCGTTTTAGAAACCTTTCCCAATCACACGGTGTACCACCTTCTGGGTTTCTCATGCATGTTTTCGAGGTAGGAAGATGCCCTTGAACCTGGAGATTTGGGACCCATGGGATGGGTAACAGGCAGTATTACTTTAAAGGCTCTGCGTTTGCTCCCCCAACCTCACCAAACCTCTCAGCCCCGAGAGTGTCCACCCTTATGTCTCATCCAGCTGTGGGTCTAGATATGGTCAATCCAGGTTGCATCACAGCCCCTGAACGAATTTTGTAAGAAATTCTCTCTCTTTCACTGTCTTTGTTTCACGGGTTTTTAAAAGTAATTTATTTTTATAATGGGGTTTAGCTGTTTTTCACGGCTGTGTTTATGCGGCTTTACAGCCACTTGACTCACTTCCAGAGAGATATCAATACATAGGTTTTAAGATTCTTACTAGTCAGATATATTCTTGTGCGGTGAATAGGGGGTGTTGAGTCCAGTTCACTGAGCAAGGAGTAGGTCTTTCTATTACATATTGGGTTTATGGAACGGTATCTGAGCTCATTTGAAACCCTTGTTTTATGCATCACCCCACCCCACCTTTCCCGTTAAGCAGACATAGTGTGTTTTGTAAACGTGTGACTCTGTTCTGTTTTGTAATTCAGTTCAAGTGTAGCGGTTTTTACATTCCCTCTATAAGTGATAGCTTATGATAAGTGTCTTTTTCTGTGTGACTTATTTCACTTAGAATCGTCGTAGCTAAAGCCACTCATCATGCTGCTACTAGCCTTATGACATTGATTTCATGGCTGAGGGATATTCCATTGTACATAAGGACCACCACTTCTTTATCCATTTTTCTCTTTCCTGGGATACTTAAGGTGTCATGAAGTGGAGGTTCTTGTCAACAGAGCAGCCCTAAACTTTCGGGTGCCTGTGTCTTGCTGATTTTTAGTTTTCCCAATTTATACGCCCATGAGTGGAAGTGCCCTATGCGCTCTAAGCTGTGTTTTTTTGATGTTTCAGGACACACCGTACACTTCTCCAGAGTGGCTGTTGGCAATTTACATCCCGCCCATCAGCGTAGCAAGGCTCCCATTTCTCCATGGCCTGTTCTGCATTTCTGGTTTTGACACTTTTTTCCGCGTGGCCCTTTTGACCGATGGGAAGCGAGACTTCTTTGTAGCGCTGATTTGCCTTTCCAGGTTGCTTGGTTGGCCGAAAAGGGCGTATGCGTTTTTTCCTGAATATATTCAGGAAAAAACGCATACGCCCTTTTTGGCCAAGGGCATCATTGTCGACGTTTTGCCGCTTTTCATGTGCTTTAAAGGCGATTCGAATCGACCTCCTGAAATCTGTTTCCTGCAATTCTGCCTTGCTTTCAGATCCTCTTCGGTGCCTTCCCTCAATATATTTGTGGACGAGAGTTATCATTTATAACTCTGCAGGTTTGTGAATTGCAGTGCCCCTGAGCTCCATTTTTCAACTCGCTTTTTTGGGAGCTGTCCGCAAAAGCGCAGGATCGCCTCAGGCCCTATTCTGCTTCTGGGCGGCAGGCTGAGCCTGTGGTTAATTCTTCTTCCTGATGGGAAAATAGAGTGACCTGTGCCTGTCCCAACACCTAGAGCTAGTCTCTCATTGGCTCCCCCTCTTCCCGTTCATCCTCAGGACAAATTGCAAGCTGTACGGAACGGGAGGTTAAAGGTGCTGATTCTCCAAGGAGGGAGATTGCTAGTAAAGCGGCTGGAATGGCGAACCCGAGCACAAGGAGATGAGAAATGAGGTGCGTTTTAGAAACCTTTCCCGATCACACGGTGTACCACCTTCTGGGTTTCTCATGCATGTTTTCGAGGTAGGAAGATGCCCTTGAACCTGCAGATTTGGGACCCATGGGATGGGTAACAGGCAGTATTACTTTAAAGGCTCTGCGTTTGCTCCCCCAACCTCACCAAACCTCTCAGCCGCGAGAGTGTCCACCCTTATGTCTCCTCCAGCTGTGGGTCTAGATATGGTCAATCCAGGTTGCATCACAGCCCCTGAACGAATTTTGTAAGAATTTCTCTCTCTTTCACTGTCTTTGTTTCACGGGTTTTTAAAAGGAATTTATTTTTATAATGGGGTTTAGCTGCTTTTCACGGCTGTGTTTCTGCCGCTTTACAGCCACTTGACTCACTTCCAGAGAGATATCAATACATAGGTTTTAAGATTCTTACTAGTCAGATATATTCTTGTGCGGTGAATAGGGGGTGTTGAGTCCAGTTCACTGAGCAAGGAGTAGGTCTTTCTATTACATATTGGGTTTATGGAACGGTATCTGAGCTCATTTGAAACCCTTGTTTTATGCATCACCCCACCCCACCTTTCCCGTTAAGAAGCCATAATGTGTTTTCTAAACGTGTGACTCTGTTCTGTCTTGTAATTCAGTTCAAGTGTAGCGGTTTTTACATTCCCTCTATAAGTGATAGCTTATAATAAGTGTGTTTTTCTGTATGACTTATTTCACTTAGAATCGTCGTGGCTAAAGCCACTCATCATGCTGCTACTAGCCTTATGACATTGATTTCATGGCTGAGGGATATTCCATTGTACATAAGGACCACCACTTCTTTATCCATTTTTCTCTTTCCTGGGATATTTAAGGTGTCACGAAGTGGAGGTTCTTGTCAACAGAGCAGCCCCAAACTTTGGGGTGCCTGTGTCTTGCTGATTTTTAGTTTTCCCAATTTATACGCCCATGAGTGGAAGTGCCCTATGCGCTCTAAGCTGTGTTTTTTCGATGTTTCAGGACACACCGTACACTTCTCCAGAGTGGCTGTTGGCAATTTACATCCCGCCCATCAGCGTAGCAAGGCTCCCATTTCTCCATGGCCTGTTCTGCATTTCTGGTTTTGACACTTTTTTCCGCGTGGCCCTTTTGACCGATGGGAAGCGAGACTTCTTTGTAGCGCTGATTTGCCTTTCCAGGTTGCTTGGTTGGCCGAAAAGGGCGTATGCGTTTTTTCCTGAATATATTCAGGAAAAAACGCATACGCCCTTTTTGGCCAAGGGCATCATTGTCGACGTTTTGCCACTTTTCATGTGCTTTAAAGGCGATTCGAATCGACCTCCTGAAATCTGTTTCCTGCAATTCTGCCTTGCTTTCAGATCCTCTTCGTTGCCTTCCCTCAATATATTTGTGGACGAGAGTTATCATTTATAACTCTGCAGGTTTGTGAATTGCAGTGCCCCTGAGCTCCATTTTTCAACTCGCTTTTTTGGGAGCTGGCCGCAAAAGCGCAGGATCGCCTCAGGCCCTATTCTGCTTCCGGGCGGCAGGCTGAGCCTGTGGTTAATTCTTCTTCCTGATGGGAAAATAGAGTGACCTGTGCCTGTCCCAACACCTAGAGCTAGTCTCTCATTGGCTCCCCCTCTTCCCGTTCATCCTCAGGACAAATTGCAAGCTGTACGGAACGGGAGGTTAAAGGTGCTGATTCTCCAAGGAGGGAGATTGCTAGTAAAGCGGCTGGAATGGCGAACCCGAGCACAAGGAGATGAGAAATGAGGTGCGTTTTAGAAACCTTTCCCGATCACACGGTGTACCACCTTCTGGGTTTCTCATGCATGTTTTCGAGGTAGGAAGATGCCCTTGAACCTGGAGATTTGGGACCCATGGGATGGGTAACAGGCAGTATTACTTTAAAGGCTCTGCGTTTGCTCCCCCAACCTCACCAAACCTCTCAGCCCCGAGAGTGTCCACCCTTATGTCTCATCCAGCTGTGGGTCTAGATATGGTCAATCCAGGTTGCATCACAGCCCCTGAACGAATTTTGTAAGAAATTCTCTCTCTTTCACTGTCTTTGTTTCACGGGTTTTTAAAAGTAATTTATTTTTATAATGGGGTTTAGCTGTTTTTCACGGCTGTGTTTATGCGGCTTTACAGCCACTTGACTCACTTCCAGAGAGATATCAATACATAGGTTTTAAGATTCTTACTAGTCAGATATATTCTTGTGCGGTGAATAGGGGGTGTTGAGTCCAGTTCACTGAGCAAGGAGTAGGTCTTTCTATTACATATTGGGTTTATGGAACGGTATCTGAGCTCATTTGAAACCCTTGTTTTATGCATCACCCCACCCCACCTTTCCCGTTAAGCAGACATAGTGTGTTTTGTAAACGTGTGACTCTGTTCTGTTTTGTAATTCAGTTCAAGTGTAGCGGTTTTTACATTCCCTCTATAAGTGATAGCTTATGATAAGTGTCTTTTTCTGTGTGACTTATTTCACTTAGAATCGTCGTAGCTAAAGCCACTCATCATGCTGCTACTAGCCTTATGACATTGATTTCATGGCTGAGGGATATTCCATTGTACATAAGGACCACCACTTCTTTATCCATTTTTCTCTTTCCTGGGATACTTAAGGTGTCATGAAGTGGAGGTTCTTGTCAACAGAGCAGCCCTAAACTTTCGGGTGCCTGTGTCTTGCTGATTTTTAGTTTTCCCAATTTATACGCCCATGAGTGGAAGTGCCCTATGCGCTCTAAGCTGTGTTTTTTTGATGTTTCAGGACACACCGTACACTTCTCCAGAGTGGCTGTTGGCAATTTACATCCCGCCCATCAGCGTAGCAAGGCTCCCATTTCTCCATGGCCTGTTCTGCATTTCTGGTTTTGACACTTTTTTCCGCGTGGCCCTTTTGACCAATGGGAAGCGAGACTTCTTTGTAGCGCTGATTTGCCTTTCCAGGTTGCTTGGTTGGCCGAAAAGGGCGTATGCGTTTTTTCCTGAATATATTCAGGAAAAAACGCATACGCCCTTTTTGGCCAAGGGCATCATTGTCGACGTTTTGCCACTTTTCATGTGCTTTAAAGGCGATTCGAATCGACCTCCTGAAATCTGTTTCCTGCAATTCTGCCTTGCTTTCAGATCCTCTTCGGTGCCTTCCCTCAATATATTTGTGGACGAGAGTTATCATTTATAACTCTGCAGGTTTGTGAATTGCAGTGCCCCTGAGCTCCATTTTTCAACTCGCTTTTTTGGGAGCTGTCCGCAAAAGCGCAGGATCGCCTCAGGCCCTATTCTGCTTCTGGGCGGCAGGCTGAGCCTGTGGTTAATTCTTCTTCCTGATGGGAAAATAGAGTGACCTGTGCCTGTCCCAACACCTAGAGCTAGTCTCTCATTGGCTCCCCCTCTTCCCGTTCATCCTCAGGACAAATTGCAAGCTGTACGGAACGGGAGGTTAAAGGTGCTGATTCTCCAAGGAGGGAGATTGCTAGTAAAGCGGCTGGAATGGCGAACCCGAGCACAAGGAGATGAGAAATGAGGTGCGTTTTAGAAACCTTTCCCAATCACACGGTGTACCACCTTCTGGGTTTCTCATGCATGTTTTCGAGGTAGGAAGATGCCCTTGAACCTGCAGATATGGGGGACCCATGGGATGGGTAACAGGCAGTATTACTTTAAAGGCTCTGCGTTTGCTCCCCCAACCTCACCAAACCTCTCAGCCGCGAGAGTGTCCACCCTTATGTCTCCTCCAGCTGTGGGTCTAGATATGGTCAATCCAGGTTGCATCACAGCCCCTGAACGAATTTTGTAAGAATTTCTCTCTCTTTCACTGTCTTTGTTTCACGGGTTTTTAAAAGGAATTTATTTTTATAATGGGGTTTAGCTGCTTTTCACGGCTGTGTTTCTGCCCCTTTACAGCCACTTGACTCACTTCCAGAGAGATATCAATACATAGGTTTTAAGATTCTTACTAGTCAGATATATTCTTGTGCGGTGAATAGGGGGTGTTGAGTCCAGTTCACTGAGCAAGGAGTAGGTCTTTCTATTACATATTGGGTTTATGGAACGGTATCTGAGCTCATTTGAAACCCTTGTTTTATGCATCACCCCACCCCACCTTTCCCGTTAAGAAGCCATAATGTGTTTTCTAAACGTGTGACTCTGTTCTGTCTTGTAATTCAGTTCAAGTGTAGCGGTTTTTACATTCCCTCTATAAGTGATAGCTTATAATAAGTGTGTTTTTCTGTATGACTTATTTCACTTAGAATCGTCGTGGCTAAAGCCACTCATCATGCTGCTACTAGCCTTATGACATTGATTTCATGGCTGAGGGATATTCCATTGTACATAAGGACCACCACTTCTTTATCCATTTTTCTCTTTCCTGGGATATTTAAGGTGTCACGAAGTGGAGGTTCTTGTCAACAGAGCAGCCCCAAACTTTGGGGTGCCTGTGTCTTGCTGATTTTTAGTTTTCCCAATTTATACGCCCATGAGTGGAAGTGCCCTATGCGCTCTAAGCTGTGTTTTTTCGATGTTTCAGGACACACCGTACACTTCTCCAGAGTGGCTGTTGGCAATTTACATCCCGCCCATCAGCGTAGCAAGGCTCCCATTTCTCCATGGCCTGTCCTGCATTTCTGGTTTTGACACTTTTTTCCGCATGGCCCTTTTGACCGATGGGAAGCGAGACTTCTTTGTAGCGCTGATTTGCCTTTCCAGGTTGCTTGGTTGGCCAAAAAGGGCGTATGCGTTTTTTCCTGAATATATTCAGGAAAAAACGCATACGCCCTTTTTGGCCAAGGGCATCATTGTCGACGTTTTGCCGCTTTTCATGTGCTTTAAAGGCGATTCGAATCGACCTCCTGAAATCTGTTTCCTGCAATTCTGCCTTGCTTTCAGATCCTCTTCGTTGCCTTCCCTCAATATATTTGTGGACGAGAGTTATCATTTATAACTCTGCAGGTTTGTGAATTGCAGTGCCCCTGAGCTCCATTTTTCAACTCGCTTTTTTGGGAGCTGGCCGCAAAAGCGCAGGATCGCCTCAGGCCCTATTCTGCTTCCGGGCGGCAGGCTGAGCCTGTGGTTAATTCTTCTTCCTGATGGGAAAATAGAGTGACCTGTGCCTGTCCCAACACCTAGAGCTAGTCTCTCATTGGCTCCCCCTCTTCCCGTTCATCCTCAGGACAAATTGCAAGCTGTACGGAACGGGAGGTTAAAGGTGCTGATTCTCCAAGGAGGGAGATTGCTAGTAAAGCGGCTGGAATGGCGAACCCGAGCACAAGGAGATGAGAAATGAGGTGCGTTTTAGAAACCTTTCCCGATCACACGGTGTACCACCTTCTGGGTTTCTCATGCATGTTTTCGAGGTAGGAAGATGCCCTTGAACCTGGAGATTTGGGACCCATGGGATGGGTAACAGGCAGTATTACTTTAAAGGCTCTGCGTTTGCTCCCCCAACCTCACCAAACCTCTCAGCCCCGAGAGTGTCCACCCTTATGTCTCATCCAGCTGTGGGTCTAGATATGGTCAATCCAGGTTGCATCACAGCCCCTGAACGAATTTTGTAAGAAATTCTCTCTCTTTCACTGTCTTTGTTTCACGGGTTTTTAAAAGTAATTTATTTTTATAATGGGGTTTAGCTGTTTTTCACGGCTGTGTTTATGCGGCTTTACAGCCACTTGACTCACTTCCAGAGAGATATCAATACATAGGTTTTAAGATTCTTACTAGTCAGATATATTCTTGTGCGGTGAATAGGGGGTGTTGAGTCCAGTTCACTGAGCAAGGAGTAGGTCTTTCTATTACATATTGGGTTTATGGAACGGTATCTGAGCTCATTTGAAACCCTTGTTTTATGCATCACCCCACCCCACCTTTCCCGTTAAGCAGACATAGTGTGTTTTGTAAACGTGTGACTCTGTTCTGTTTTGTAATTCAGTTCAAGTGTAGCGGTTTTTACATTCCCTCTATAAGTGATAGCTTATGATAAGTGTCTTTTTCTGTGTGACTTATTTCACTTAGAATCGTCGTAGCTAAAGCCACTCATCATGCTGCTACTAGCCTTATGACATTGATTTCATGGCTGAGGGATATTCCATTGTACATAAGGACCACCACTTCTTTATCCATTTTTCTCTTTCCTGGGATATTTAAGGTGTCATGAAGTGGAGGTTCTTGTCAACAGAGCAGCCCTAAACTTTCGGGTGCCTGTGTCTTGCTGATTTTTAGTTTTCCCAATTTATACGCCCATGAGTGGAAGTGCCCTATGCGCTCTAAGCTGTGTTTTTTTGATGTTTCAGGACACACCGTACACTTCTCCAGAGTGGCTGTTGGCAATTTACATCCCGCCCATCAGCGTAGCAAGGCTCCCATTTCTCCATGGCCTGTTCTGCATTTCTGGTTTTGACACTTTTTTCCGCGTGGCCCTTTTGACCGATGGGAAGCGAGACTTCTTTGTAACGCTGATTTGCCTTTCCAGGTTGCTTGGTTGGCCGAAAAGGGCGTATGCGTTTTTTCCTGAATATATTCAGGAAAAAACGCATACGCCCTTTTTGGCCAAGGGCATCATTGTCGACGTTTTGCCACTTTTCATGTGCTTTAAAGGCGATTCGAATCGACCTCCTGAAATCTGTTTCCTGCAATTCTGCCTTGCTTTCAGATCCTCTTCGGTGCCTTCCCTCAATATATTTGTGGACGAGAGTTATCATTTATAACTCTGCAGGTTTGTGAATTGCAGTGCCCCTGAGCTCCATTTTTCAACTCGCTTTTTTGGGAGCTGTCCGCAAAAGCGCAGGATCGCCTCAGGCCCTATTCTGCTTCTGGGCGGCAGGCTGAGCCTGTGGTTAATTCTTCTTCCTGATGGGAAAATAGAGTGACCTGTGCCTGTCCCAACACCTAGAGCTAGTCTCTCATTGGCTCCCCCTCTTCCTGTTCATCCTCAGGACAAATTGCAAGCTGTACGGAACGGGAGGTTAAAGGTGCTGATTCTCCAAGGAGGGAGATTGCTAGTAAAGCGGCTGGAATGGCGAACCCGAGCACAAGGAGATGAGAAATGAGGTGCGTTTTAGAAACCTTTCCCAATCACACGGTGTACCACCTTCTGGGTTTCTCATGCATGTTTTCGAGGTAGGAAGATGCCCTTGAACCTGCAGATATGGGGGACCCATGGGATGGGTAACAGGCAGTATTACTTTAAAGGCTCTGCGTTTGCTCCCCCAACCTCACCAAACCTCTCAGCCGCGAGAGTGTCCACCCTTATGTCTCCTCCAGCTGTGGGTCTAGATATGGTCAATCCAGGTTGCATCACAGCCCCTGAACGAATTTTGTAAGAATTTCTCTCTCTTTCACTGTCTTTGTTTCACGGGTTTTTAAAAGGAATTTATTTTTATAATGGGGTTTAGCTGCTTTTCACGGCTGTGTTTCTGCCGCTTTACAGCCACTTGACTCACTTCCAGAGAGATATCAATACATAGGTTTTAAGATTCTTACTAGTCAGATATATTCTTGTGCGGTGAATAGGGGGTGTTGAGTCCAGTTCACTGAGCAAGGAGTAGGTCTTTCTATTACATATGGGGTTTATGGAACGGTATCTGAGCTCATTTGAAACCCTTGTTTTATGCATCACCCCACCCCACCTTTCCCGTTAAGAAGCCATAATGTGTTTTCTAAACGTGTGACTCTGTTCTGTCTTGTAATTCAGTTCAAGTGTAGCGGTTTTTACATTCCCTCTATAAGTGATAGCTTATAATAAGTGTGTTTTTCTGTATGACTTATTTCACTTAGAATCGTCGTGGCTAAAGCCACTCATCATGCTGCTACTAGCCTTATGACATTGATTTCATGGCTGAGTGATATTCCATTGTACATAAGGACCACCACTTCTTTATCCATTTTTCTCTTTCCTGGGATATTTAAGGTGTCACGAAGTGGAGGTTCTTGTCAACAGAGCAGCCCCAAACTTTGGGGTGCCTGTGTCTTGCTGATTTTTAGTTTTCCCAATTTATACGCCCATGAGTGGAAGTGCCCTATGCGCTCTAAGCTGTGTTTTTTCGATGTTTCAGGACACACCGTACACTTCTCCAGAGTGGCTGTTGGCAATTTACATCCCGCCCATCAGCGTAGCAAGGCTCCCATTTCTCCATGGCCTGTCCTGCATTTCTGGTTTTGACACTTTTTTCCGCATGGCCCTTTTGACCGATGGGAAGCGAGACTTCTTTGTAGCGCTGATTTGCCTTTCCAGGTTGCTTGGTTGGCCAAAAAGGGCGTATGCGTTTTTTCCTGAATATATTCAGGAAAAAACGCATACGCCCTTTTTGGCCAAGGGCATCATTGTCGACGTTTTGCCGCTTTTCATGTGCTTTAAAGGCGATTCGAATCGACCTCCTGAAATCTGTTTCCTGCAATTCTGCCTTGCTTTCAGATCCTCTTCGTTGCCTTCCCTCAATATATTTGTGGACGAGAGTTATCATTTATAACTCTGCAGGTTTGTGAATTGCAGTGCCCCTGAGCTCCATTTTTCAACTCGCTTTTTTGGGAGCTGGCCGCAAAAGCGCAGGATCGCCTCAGGCCCTATTCTGCTTCCGGGCGGCAGGCTGAGCCTGTGGTTAATTCTTCTTCCTGATGGGAAAATAGAGTGACCTGTGCCTGTCCCAACACCTAGAGCTAGTCTCTCATTGGCTCCCCCTCTTCCCGTTCATCCTCAGGACAAATTGCAAGCTGTACGGAACGGGAGGTTAAAGGTGCTGATTCTCCAAGGAGGGAGATTGCTAGTAAAGCGGCTGGAATGGCGAACCCGAGCACAAGGAGATGAGAAATGAGGTGCGTTTTAGAAACCTTTCCCGATCACACGGTGTACCACCTTCTGGGTTTCTCATGCATGTTTTCGAGGTAGGAAGATGCCCTTGAACCTGGAGATTTGGGACCCATGGGATGGGTAACAGGCAGTATTACTTTAAAGGCTCTGCGTTTGCTCCCCCAACCTCACCAAACCTCTCAGCCCCGAGAGTGTCCACCCTTATGTCTCATCCAGCTGTGGGTCTAGATATGGTCAATCCAGGTTGCATCACAGCCCCTGAACGAATTTTGTAAGAAATTCTCTCTCTTTCACTGTCTTTGTTTCACGGGTTTTTAAAAGTAATTTATTTTTATAATGGGGTTTAGCTGTTTTTCACGGCTGTGTTTATGCGGCTTTACAGCCACTTGACTCACTTCCAGAGAGATATCAATACATAGGTTTTAAGATTCTTACTAGTCAGATATATTCTTGTGCGGTGAATAGGGGGTGTTGAGTCCAGTTCACTGAGCAAGGAGTAGGTCTTTCTATTACATATTGGGTTTATGGAACGGTATCTGAGCTCATTTGAAACCCTTGTTTTATGCATCACCCCACCCCACCTTTCCCGTTAAGCAGACATAGTGTGTTTTGTAAACGTGTGACTCTGTTCTGTTTTGTAATTCAGTTCAAGTGTAGCGGTTTTTACATTCCCTCTATAAGTGATAGCTTATGATAAGTGTCTTTTTCTGTGTGACTTATTTCACTTAGAATCGTCGTAGCTAAAGCCACTCATCATGCTGCTACTAGCCTTATGACATTGATTTCATGGCTGAGGGATATTCCATTGTACATAAGGACCACCACTTCTTTATCCATTTTTCTCTTTCCTGGGATACTTAAGGTGTCATGAAGTGGAGGTTCTTGTCAACAGAGCAGCCCTAAACTTTCGGGTGCCTGTGTCTTGCTGATTTTTAGTTTTCCCAATTTATACGCCCATGAGTGGAAGTGCCCTATGCGCTCTAAGCTGTGTTTTTTTGATGTTTCAGGACACACCGTACACTTCTCCAGAGTGGCTGTTGGCAATTTACATCCCGCCCATCAGCGTAGCAAGGCTCCCATTTCTCCATGGCCTGTCCTGCATTTCTGGTTTTGACACTTTTTTCCGCATGGCCCTTTTGACCGATGGGAAGCGAGACTTCTTTGTAGCGCTGATTTGCCTTTCCAGGTTGCTTGGTTGGCCAAAAAGGGTGTATGCGTTTTTTCCTGAATATATTCAGGAAAAAACGCATACGCCCTTTTTGGCCAAGGGCATCATTGTCGACGTTTTGCCGCTTTTCATGTGCTTTAAAGGCGATTCGAATCGACCTCCTGAAATCTGTTTCCTGCAATTCTGCCTTGCTTTCAGATCCTCTTCGTTGCCTTCCCTCAATATATTTGTGGACGAGAGTTATCATTTATAACTCTGCAGGTTTGTGAATTGCAGTGCCCCTGAGCTCCATTTTTCAACTCGCTTTTTTGGGAGCTGGCCGCAAAAGCGCAGGATCGCCTCAGGCCCTATTCTGCTTCCGGGCGGCAGGCTGAGCCTGTGGTTAATTCTTCTTCCTGATGGGAAAATAGAGTGACCTGTGCCTGTCCCAACACCTAGAGCTAGTCTCTCATTGGCTCCCCCTCTTCCCGTTCATCCTCAGGACAAATTGCAAGCTGTACGGAACGGGAGGTTAAAGGTGCTGATTCTCCAAGGAGGGAGATTGCTAGTAAAGCGGCTGGAATGGCGAACCCGAGCACAAGGAGATGAGAAATGAGGTGCGTTTTAGAAACCTTTCCCAATCACACGGTGTACCACCTTCTGGGTTTCTCATGCATGTTTTCGAGGTAGGAAGATGCCCTTGAACCTGGAGATTTGGGACCCATGGGATGGGTAACAGGCAGTATTACTTTAAAGGCTCTGCGTTTGCTCCCCCAACCTCACCAAACCTCTCAGCCCCGAGAGTGTCCACCCTTATGTCTCATCCAGCTGTGGGTCTAGATATGGTCAATCCAGGTTGCATCACAGCCCCTGAACGAATTTTGTAAGAAATTCTCTCTCTTTCACTGTCTTTGTTTCACGGGTTTTTAAAAGTAATTTATTTTTATAATGGGGTTTAGCTGTTTTTCACGGCTGTGTTTATGCGGCTTTACAGCCACTTGACTCACTTCCAGAGAGATATCAATACATAGGTTTTAAGATTCTTACTAGTCAGATATATTCTTGTGCGGTGAATAGGGGGTGTTGAGTCCAGTTCACTGAGCAAGGAGTAGGTCTTTCTATTACATATTGGGTTTATGGAACAGTATCTGAGCTCATTTGAAACCCTTGTTTTATGCATCACCCCACCCCACCTTTCCCGTTAAGCAGACATAGTGTGTTTTGTAAACGTGTGACTCTGTTCTGTTTTGTAATTCAGTTCAAGTGTAGCGGTTTTTACATTCCCTCTATAAGTGATAGCTTATGATAAGTGTCTTTTTCTGTGTGACTTATTTCACTTAGAATCGTCGTAGCTAAAGCCACTCATCATGCTGCTACTAGCCTTATGACATTGATTTCATGGCTGAGGGATATTCCATTGTACATAAGGACCACCACTTCTTTATCCATTTTTCTCTTTCCTGGGATACTTAAGGTGTCATGAAGTGGAGGTTCTTGTCAACAGAGCAGCCCTAAACTTTCGGGTGCCTGTGTCTTGCTGATTTTTAGTTTTCCCAATTTATACGCCCATGAGTGGAAGTGCCCTATGCGCTCTAAGCTGTGTTTTTTTGATGTTTCAGGACACACCGTACACTTCTCCAGAGTGGCTGTTGGCAATTTACATCCCGCCCATCAGCGTAGCAAGGCTCCCATTTCTCCATGGCCTGTTCTGCATTTCTGGTTTTGACACTTTTTTCCGCGTGGCCCTTTTGACCGATGGGAAGCGAGACTTCTTTGTAGCGCTGATTTGCCTTTCCAGGTTGCTTGGTTGGCCGAAAAGGGCGTATGCGTTTTTTCCTGAATATATTCAGGAAAAAACGCATACGCCCTTTTTGGCCAAGGGCATCATTGTCGACGTTTTGCCGCTTTTCATGTGCTTTAAAGGCGATTCGAATCGACCTCCTGAAATCTGTTTCCTGCAATTCTGCCTTGCTTTCAGATCCTCTTCGGTGCCTTCCCTCAATATATTTGTGGACGAGAGTTATCATTTATAACTCTGCAGGTTTGTGAATTGCAGTGCCCCTGAGCTCCATTTTTCAACTCGCTTTTTTGGGAGCTGTCCGCAAAAGCGCAGGATCGCCTCAGGCCCTATTCTGCTTCTGGGCGGCAGGCTGAGCCTGTGGTTAATTCTTCTTCCTGATGGGAAAATAGAGTGACCTGTGCCTGTCCCAACACCTAGAGCTAGTCTCTCATTGGCTCCCCCTCTTCCCGTTCATCCTCAGGACAAATTGCAAGCTGTACGGAACGGGAGGTTAAAGGTGCTGATTCTCCAAGGAGGGAGATTGCTAGTAAAGCGGCTGGAATGGCGAACCCGAGCACAAGGAGATGAGAAATGAGGTGCGTTTTAGAAACCTTTCCCGATCACACGGTGTACCACCTTCTGGGTTTCTCATGCATGTTTTCGAGGTAGGAAGATGCCCTTGAACCTGCAGATTTGGGACCCATGGGATGGGTAACAGGCAGTATTACTTTAAAGGCTCTGCGTTTGCTCCCCCAACCTCACCAAACCTCTCAGCCGCGAGAGTGTCCACCCTTATGTCTCCTCCAGCTGTGGGTCTAGATATGGTCAATCCAGGTTGCATCACAGCCCCTGAACGAATTTTGTAAGAATTTCTCTCTCTTTCACTGTCTTTGTTTCACGGGTTTTTAAAAGGAATTTATTTTTATAATGGGGTTTAGCTGCTTTTCACGGCTGTGTTTCTGCCGCTTTACAGCCACTTGACTCACTTCCAGAGAGATATCAATACATAGGTTTTAAGATTCTTACTAGTCAGATATATTCTTGTGCGGTGAATAGGGGGTGTTGAGTCCAGTTCACTGAGCAAGGAGTAGGTCTTTCTATTACATATTGGGTTTATGGAACGGTATCTGAGCTCATTTGAAACCCTTGTTTTATGCATCACCCCACCCCACCTTTCCCGTTAAGAAGCCATAATGTGTTTTCTAAACGTGTGACTCTGTTCTGTCTTGTAATTCAGTTCAAGTGTAGCGGTTTTTACATTCCCTCTATAAGTGATAGCTTATAATAAGTGTGTTTTTCTGTATGACTTATTTCACTTAGAATCGTCGTGGCTAAAGCCACTCATCATGCTGCTACTAGCCTTATGACATTGATTTCATGGCTGAGGGATATTCCATTGTACATAAGGACCACCACTTCTTTATCCATTTTTCTCTTTCCTGGGATATTTAAGGTGTCACGAAGTGGAGGTTCTTGTCAACAGAGCAGCCCCAAACTTTGGGGTGCCTGTGTCTTGCTGATTTTTAGTTTTCCCAATTTATACGCCCATGAGTGGAAGTGCCCTATGCGCTCTAAGCTGTGTTTTTTCGATGTTTCAGGACACACCGTACACTTCTCCAGAGTGGCTGTTGGCAATTTACATCCCGCCCATCAGCGTAGCAAGGCTCCCATTTCTCCATGGCCTGTTCTGCATTTCTGGTTTTGACACTTTTTTCCGCGTGGCCCTTTTGACCGATGGGAAGCGAGACTTCTTTGTAGCGCTGATTTGCCTTTCCAGGTTGCTTGGTTGGCCGAAAAGGGCGTATGCGTTTTTTCCTGAATATATTCAGGAAAAAACGCATACGCCCTTTTTGGCCAAGGGCATCATTGTCGACGTTTTGCCACTTTTCATGTGCTTTAAAGGCGATTCGAATCGACCTCCTGAAATCTGTTTCCTGCAATTCTGCCTTGCTTTCAGATCCTCTTCGGTGCCTTCCCTCAATATATTTGTGGACGAGAGTTATCATTTATAACTCTGCAGGTTTGTGAATTGCAGTGCCCCTGAGCTCCATTTTTCAACTCGCTTTTTTGGGAGCTGGCCGCAAAAGCGCAGGATCGCCTCAGGCCCTATTCTGCTTCTGGGCGGCAGGCTGAGCCTGTGGTTAATTCTTCTTCCTGATGGGAAAATAGAGTGACCTGTGCCTGTCCCAACACCTAGAGCTAGTCTCTCATTGGCTCCCCCTCTTCCCGTTCATCCTCAGGACAAATTGCAAGCTGTACGGAACGGGAGGTTAAAGGTGCTGATTCTCCAAGGAGGGAGATTGCTAGTAAAGCGGCTGGAATGGCGAACCCGAGCACAAGGAGATGAGAAATGAGGTGCGTTTTAGAAACCTTTCCCAATCACACGGTGTACCACCTTCTGGGTTTCTCATGCATGTTTTCGAGGTAGGAAGATGCCCTTGAACCTGCAGATATGGGGGACCCATGGGATGGGTAACAGGCAGTATTACTTTAAAGGCTCTGCGTTTGCTCCCCCAACCTCACCAAACCTCTCAGCCGCGAGAGTGTCCACCCTTATGTCTCCTCCAGCTGTGGGTCTAGATATGGTCAATCCAGGTTGCATCACAGCCCCTGAACGAATTTTGTAAGAATTTCTCTCTCTTTCACTGTCTTTGTTTCACGGGTTTTTAAAAGGAATTTATTTTTATAATGGGGTTTAGCTGCTTTTCACGGCTGTGTTTCTGCCGCTTTACAGCCACTTGACTCACTTCCAGAGAGATATCAATACATAGGTTTTAAGATTCTTACTAGTCAGATATATTCTTGTGCGGTGAATAGGGGGTGTTGAGTCCAGTTCACTGAGCAAGGAGTAGGTCTTTCTATTACATATGGGGTTTATGGAACGGTATCTGAGCTCATTTGAAACCCTTGTTTTATGCATCACCCCACCCCACCTTTCCCGTTAAGAAGCCATAATGTGTTTTCTAAACGTGTGACTCTGTTCTGTCTTGTAATTCAGTTCAAGTGTAGCGGTTTTTACATTCCCTCTATAAGTGATAGCTTATAATAAGTGTGTTTTTCTGTATGACTTATTTCACTTAGAATCGTCGTGGCTAAAGCCACTCATCATGCTGCTACTAGCCTTATGACATTGATTTCATGGCTGAGGGATATTCCATTGTACATAAGGACCACCACTTCTTTATCCATTTTTCTCTTTCCTGGGATATTTAAGGTGTCACGAAGTGGAGGTTCTTGTCAACAGAGCAGCCCCAAACTTTGGGGTGCCTGTGTCTTGCTGATTTTTAGTTTTCCCAATTTATACGCCCATGAGTGGAAGTGCCCTATGCGCTCTAAGCTGTGTTTTTTCGATGTTTCAGGACACACCGTACACTTCTCCAGAGTGGCTGTTGGCAATTTACATCCCGCCCATCAGCGTAGCAAGGCTCCCATTTCTCCATGGCCTGTCCTGCATTTCTGGTTTTGACACTTTTTTCCGCATGGCCCTTTTGACCGATGGGAAGCGAGACTTCTTTGTAGCGCTGATTTGCCTTTCCAGGTTGCTTGGTTGGCCAAAAAGGGCGTATGCGTTTTTTCCTGAATATATTCAGGAAAAAACGCATACGCCCTTTTTGGCCAAGGGCATCATTGTCGACGTTTTGCCGCTTTTCATGTGCTTTAAAGGCGATTCGAATCGACCTCCTGAAATCTGTTTCCTGCAATTCTGCCTTGCTTTCAGATCCTCTTCGTTGCCTTCCCTCAATATATTTGTGGACGAGAGTTATCATTTATAACTCTGCAGGTTTGTGAATTGCAGTGCCCCTGAGCTCCATTTTTCAACTCGCTTTTTTGGGAGCTGGCCGCAAAAGCGCAGGATCGCCTCAGGCCCTATTCTGCTTCCGGGCGGCAGGCTGAGCCTGTGGTTAATTCTTCTTCCTGATGGGAAAATAGAGTGACCTGTGCCTGTCCCAACACCTAGAGCTAGTCTCTCATTGGCTCCCCCTCTTCCCGTTCATCCTCAGGACAAATTGCAAGCTGTACGGAACGGGAGGTTAAAGGTGCTGATTCTCCAAGGAGGGAGATTGCTAGTAAAGCGGCTGGAATGGCGAACCCGAGCACAAGGAGATGAGAAATGAGGTGCGTTTTAGAAACCTTTCCCGATCACACGGTGTACCACCTTCTGGGTTTCTCATGCATGTTTTCGAGGTAGGAAGATGCCCTTGAACCTGGAGATTTGGGACCCATGGGATGGGTAACAGGCAGTATTACTTTAAAGGCTCTGCGTTTGCTCCCCCAACCTCACCAAACCTCTCAGCCCCGAGAGTGTCCACCCTTATGTCTCATCCAGCTGTGGGTCTAGATATGGTCAATCCAGGTTGCATCACAGCCCCTGAACGAATTTTGTAAGAAATTCTCTCTCTTTCACTGTCTTTGTTTCACGGGTTTTTAAAAGTAATTTATTTTTATAATGGGGTTTAGCTGTTTTTCACGGCTGTGTTTATGCGGCTTTACAGCCACTTGACTCACTTCCAGAGAGATATCAATACATAGGTTTTAAGATTCTTACTAGTCAGATATATTCTTGTGCGGTGAATAGGGGGTGTTGAGTCCAGTTCACTGAGCAAGGAGTAGGTCTTTCTATTACATATTGGGTTTATGGAACGGTATCTGAGCTCATTTGAAACCCTTGTTTTATGCATCACCCCACCCCACCTTTCCCGTTAAGCAGACATAGTGTGTTTTGTAAACGTGTGACTCTGTTCTGTTTTGTAATTCAGTTCAAGTGTAGCGGTTTTTACATTCCCTCTATAAGTGATAGCTTATGATAAGTGTCTTTTTCTGTGTGACTTATTTCACTTAGAATCGTCGTAGCTAAAGCCACTCATCATGCTGCTACTAGCCTTATGACATTGATTTCATGGCTGAGGGATATTCCATTGTACATAAGGACCACCACTTCTTTATCCATTTTTCTCTTTCCTGGGATATTTAAGGTGTCATGAAGTGGAGGTTCTTGTCAACAGAGCAGCCCTAAACTTTCGGGTGCCTGTGTCTTGCTGATTTTTAGTTTTCCCAATTTATACGCCCATGAGTGGAAGTGCCCTATGCGCTCTAAGCTGTGTTTTTTTGATGTTTCAGGACACACCGTACACTTCTCCAGAGTGGCTGTTGGCAATTTACATCCCGCCCATCAGCGTAGCAAGGCTCCCATTTCTCCATGGCCTGTTCTGCATTTCTGGTTTTGACACTTTTTTCCGCGTGGCCCTTTTGACCGATGGGAAGCGAGACTTCTTTGTAACGCTGATTTGCCTTTCCAGGTTGCTTGGTTGGCCGAAAAGGGCGTATGCGTTTTTTCCTGAATATATTCAGGAAAAAACGCATACGCCCTTTTTGGCCAAGGGCATCATTGTCGACGTTTTGCCACTTTTCATGTGCTTTAAAGGCGATTCGAATCGACCTCCTGAAATCTGTTTCCTGCAATTCTGCCTTGCTTTCAGATCCTCTTCGGTGCCTTCCCTCAATATATTTGTGGACGAGAGTTATCATTTATAACTCTGCAGGTTTGTGAATTGCAGTGCCCCTGAGCTCCATTTTTCAACTCGCTTTTTTGGGAGCTGTCCGCAAAAGCGCAGGATCGCCTCAGGCCCTATTCTGCTTCTGGGCGGCAGGCTGAGCCTGTGGTTAATTCTTCTTCCTGATGGGAAAATAGAGTGACCTGTGCCTGTCCCAACACCTAGAGCTAGTCTCTCATTGGCTCCCCCTCTTCCTGTTCATCCTCAGGACAAATTGCAAGCTGTACGGAACGGGAGGTTAAAGGTGCTGATTCTCCAAGGAGGGAGATTGCTAGTAAAGCGGCTGGAATGGCGAACCCGAGCACAAGGAGATGAGAAATGAGGTGCGTTTTAGAAACCTTTCCCAATCACACGGTGTACCACCTTCTGGGTTTCTCATGCATGTTTTCGAGGTAGGAAGATGCCCTTGAACCTGCAGATATGGGGGACCCATGGGATGGGTAACAGGCAGTATTACTTTAAAGGCTCTGCGTTTGCTCCCCCAACCTCACCAAACCTCTCAGCCGCGAGAGTGTCCACCCTTATGTCTCCTCCAGCTGTGGGTCTAGATATGGTCAATCCAGGTTGCATCACAGCCCCTGAACGAATTTTGTAAGAATTTCTCTCTCTTTCACTGTCTTTGTTTCACGGGTTTTTAAAAGGAATTTATTTTTATAATGGGGTTTAGCTGCTTTTCACGGCTGTGTTTCTGCCGCTTTACAGCCACTTGACTCACTTCCAGAGAGATATCAATACATAGGTTTTAAGATTCTTACTAGTCAGATATATTCTTGTGCGGTGAATAGGGGGTGTTGAGTCCAGTTCACTGAGCAAGGAGTAGGTCTTTCTATTACATATGGGGTTTATGGAACGGTATCTGAGCTCATTTGAAACCCTTGTTTTATGCATCACCCCACCCCACCTTTCCCGTTAAGAAGCCATAATGTGTTTTCTAAACGTGTGACTCTGTTCTGTCTTGTAATTCAGTTCAAGTGTAGCGGTTTTTACATTCCCTCTATAAGTGATAGCTTATAATAAGTGTGTTTTTCTGTATGACTTATTTCACTTAGAATCGTCGTGGCTAAAGCCACTCATCATGCTGCTACTAGCCTTATGACATTGATTTCATGGCTGAGTGATATTCCATTGTACATAAGGACCACCACTTCTTTATCCATTTTTCTCTTTCCTGGGATATTTAAGGTGTCACGAAGTGGAGGTTCTTGTCAACAGAGCAGCCCCAAACTTTGGGGTGCCTGTGTCTTGCTGATTTTTAGTTTTCCCAATTTATACGCCCATGAGTGGAAGTGCCCTATGCGCTCTAAGCTGTGTTTTTTCGATGTTTCAGGACACACCGTACACTTCTCCAGAGTGGCTGTTGGCAATTTACATCCCGCCCATCAGCGTAGCAAGGCTCCCATTTCTCCATGGCCTGTCCTGCATTTCTGGTTTTGACACTTTTTTCCGCATGGCCCTTTTGACCGATGGGAAGCGAGACTTCTTTGTAGCGCTGATTTGCCTTTCCAGGTTGCTTGGTTGGCCAAAAAGGGCGTATGCGTTTTTTCCTGAATATATTCAGGAAAAAACGCATACGCCCTTTTTGGCCAAGGGCATCATTGTCGACGTTTTGCCGCTTTTCATGTGCTTTAAAGGCGATTCGAATCGACCTCCTGAAATCTGTTTCCTGCAATTCTGCCTTGCTTTCAGATCCTCTTCGTTGCCTTCCCTCAATATATTTGTGGACGAGAGTTATCATTTATAACTCTGCAGGTTTGTGAATTGCAGTGCCCCTGAGCTCCATTTTTCAACTCGCTTTTTTGGGAGCTGGCCGCAAAAGCGCAGGATCGCCTCAGGCCCTATTCTGCTTCCGGGCGGCAGGCTGAGCCTGTGGTTAATTCTTCTTCCTGATGGGAAAATAGAGTGACCTGTGCCTGTCCCAACACCTAGAGCTAGTCTCTCATTGGCTCCCCCTCTTCCCGTTCATCCTCAGGACAAATTGCAAGCTGTACGGAACGGGAGGTTAAAGGTGCTGATTCTCCAAGGAGGGAGATTGCTAGTAAAGCGGCTGGAATGGCGAACCCGAGCACAAGGAGATGAGAAATGAGGTGCGTTTTAGAAACCTTTCCCGATCACACGGTGTACCACCTTCTGGGTTTCTCATGCATGTTTTCGAGGTAGGAAGATGCCCTTGAACCTGGAGATTTGGGACCCATGGGATGGGTAACAGGCAGTATTACTTTAAAGGCTCTGCGTTTGCTCCCCCAACCTCACCAAACCTCTCAGCCCCGAGAGTGTCCACCCTTATGTCTCATCCAGCTGTGGGTCTAGATATGGTCAATCCAGGTTGCATCACAGCCCCTGAACGAATTTTGTAAGAAATTCTCTCTCTTTCACTGTCTTTGTTTCACGGGTTTTTAAAAGTAATTTATTTTTATAATGGGGTTTAGCTGTTTTTCACGGCTGTGTTTATGCGGCTTTACAGCCACTTGACTCACTTCCAGAGAGATATCAATACATAGGTTTTAAGATTCTTACTAGTCAGATATATTCTTGTGCGGTGAATAGGGGGTGTTGAGTCCAGTTCACTGAGCAAGGAGTAGGTCTTTCTATTACATATTGGGTTTATGGAACGGTATCTGAGCTCATTTGAAACCCTTGTTTTATGCATCACCCCACCCCACCTTTCCCGTTAAGCAGACATAGTGTGTTTTGTAAACGTGTGACTCTGTTCTGTTTTGTAATTCAGTTCAAGTGTAGCGGTTTTTACATTCCCTCTATAAGTGATAGCTTATGATAAGTGTCTTTTTCTGTGTGACTTATTTCACTTAGAATCGTCGTAGCTAAAGCCACTCATCATGCTGCTACTAGCCTTATGACATTGATTTCATGGCTGAGGGATATTCCATTGTACATAAGGACCACCACTTCTTTATCCATTTTTCTCTTTCCTGGGATACTTAAGGTGTCATGAAGTGGAGGTTCTTGTCAACAGAGCAGCCCTAAACTTTCGGGTGCCTGTGTCTTGCTGATTTTTAGTTTTCCCAATTTATACGCCCATGAGTGGAAGTGCCCTATGCGCTCTAAGCTGTGTTTTTTTGATGTTTCAGGACACACCGTACACTTCTCCAGAGTGGCTGTTGGCAATTTACATCCCGCCCATCAGCGTAGCAAGGCTCCCATTTCTCCATGGCCTGTCCTGCATTTCTGGTTTTGACACTTTTTTCCGCATGGCCCTTTTGACCGATGGGAAGCGAGACTTCTTTGTAGCGCTGATTTGCCTTTCCAGGTTGCTTGGTTGGCCAAAAAGGGCGTATGCGTTTTTTCCTGAATATATTCAGGAAAAAACGCATACGCCCTTTTTGGCCAAGGGCATCATTGTCGACGTTTTGCCGCTTTTCATGTGCTTTAAAGGCGATTCGAATCGACCTCCTGAAATCTGTTTCCTGCAATTCTGCCTTGCTTTCAGATCCTCTTCGTTGCCTTCCCTCAATATATTTGTGGACGAGAGTTATCATTTATAACTCTGCAGGTTTGTGAATTGCAGTGCCCCTGAGCTCCATTTTTCAACTCGCTTTTTTGGGAGCTGGCCGCAAAAGCGCAGGATCGCCTCAGGCCCTATTCTGCTTCCGGGCGGCAGGCTGAGCCTGTGGTTAATTCTTCTTCCTGATGGGAAAATAGAGTGACCTGTGCCTGTCCCAACACCTAGAGCTAGTCTCTCATTGGCTCCCCCTCTTCCCGTTCATCCTCAGGACAAATTGCAAGCTGTACGGAACGGGAGGTTAAAGGTGCTGATTCTCCAAGGAGGGAGATTGCTAGTAAAGCGGCTGGAATGGCGAACCCGAGCACAAGGAGATGAGAAATGAGGTGCGTTTTAGAAACCTTTCCCAATCACACGGTGTACCACCTTCTGGGTTTCTCATGCATGTTTTCGAGGTAGGAAGATGCCCTTGAACCTGGAGATTTGGGACCCATGGGATGGGTAACAGGCAGTATTACTTTAAAGGCTCTGCGTTTGCTCCCCCAACCTCACCAAACCTCTCAGCCCCGAGAGTGTCCACCCTTATGTCTCATCCAGCTGTGGGTCTAGATATGGTCAATCCAGGTTGCATCACAGCCCCTGAACGAATTTTGTAAGAAATTCTCTCTCTTTCACTGTCTTTGTTTCACGGGTTTTTAAAAGTAATTTATTTTTATAATGGGGTTTAGCTGTTTTTCACGGCTGTGTTTATGCGGCTTTACAGCCACTTGACTCACTTCCAGAGAGATATCAATACATAGGTTTTAAGATTCTTACTAGTCAGATATATTCTTGTGCGGTGAATAGGGGGTGTTGAGTCCAGTTCACTGAGCAAGGAGTAGGTCTTTCTATTACATATTGGGTTTATGGAACGGTATCTGAGCTCATTTGAAACCCTTGTTTTATGCATCACCCCACCCCACCTTTCCCGTTAAGCAGACATAGTGTGTTTTGTAAACGTGTGACTCTGTTCTGTTTTGTAATTCAGTTCAAGTGTAGCGGTTTTTACATTCCCTCTATAAGTGATAGCTTATGATAAGTGTCTTTTTCTGTGTGACTTATTTCACTTAGAATCGTCGTAGCTAAAGCCACTCATCATGCTGCTACTAGCCTTATGACATTGATTTCATGGCTGAGGGATATTCCATTGTACATAAGGACCACCACTTCTTTATCCATTTTTCTCTTTCCTGGGATACTTAAGGTGTCATGAAGTGGAGGTTCTTGTCAACAGAGCAGCCCTAAACTTTCGGGTGCCTGTGTCTTGCTGATTTTTAGTTTTCCCAATTTATACGCCCATGAGTGGAAGTGCCCTATGCGCTCTAAGCTGTGTTTTTTTGATGTTTCAGGACACACCGTACACTTCTCCAGAGTGGCTGTTGGCAATTTACATCCCGCCCATCAGCGTAGCAAGGCTCCCATTTCTCCATGGCCTGTTCTGCATTTCTGGTTTTGACACTTTTTTCCGCGTGGCCCTTTTGACCGATGGGAAGCGAGACTTCTTTGTAGCGCTGATTTGCCTTTCCAGGTTGCTTGGTTGGCCGAAAAGGGCGTATGCGTTTTTTCCTGAATATATTCAGGAAAAAACGCATACGCCCTTTTTGGCCAAGGGCATCATTGTCGACGTTTTGCCGCTTTTCATGTGCTTTAAAGGCGATTCGAATCGACCTCCTGAAATCTGTTTCCTGCAATTCTGCCTTGCTTTCAGATCCTCTTCGGTGCCTTCCCTCAATATATTTGTGGACGAGAGTTATCATTTATAACTCTGCAGGTTTGTGAATTGCAGTGCCCCTGAGCTCCATTTTTCAACTCGCTTTTTTGGGAGCTGTCCGCAAAAGCGCAGGATCGCCTCAGGCCCTATTCTGCTTCTGGGCGGCAGGCTGAGCCTGTGGTTAATTCTTCTTCCTGATGGGAAAATAGAGTGACCTGTGCCTGTCCCAACACCTAGAGCTAGTCTCTCATTGGCTCCCCCTCTTCCCGTTCATCCTCAGGACAAATTGCAAGCTGTACGGAACGGGAGGTTAAAGGTGCTGATTCTCCAAGGAGGGAGATTGCTAGTAAAGCGGCTGGAATGGCGAACCCGAGCACAAGGAGATGAGAAATGAGGTGCGTTTTAGAAACCTTTCCCGATCACACGGTGTACCACCTTCTGGGTTTCTCATGCATGTTTTCGAGGTAGGAAGATGCCCTTGAACCTGCATATTTGGGACCCATGGGATGGGTAACAGGCAGTATTACTTTAAAGGCTCTGCGTTTGCTCCCCCAACCTCACCAAACCTCTCAGCCGCGAGAGTGTCCACCCTTATGTCTCCTCCAGCTGTGGGTCTAGATATGGTCAATCCAGGTTGCATCACAGCCCCTGAACGAATTTTGTAAGAATTTCTCTCTCTTTCACTGTCTTTGTTTCACGGGTTTTTAAAAGGAATTTATTTTTATAATGGGGTTTAGCTGCTTTTCACGGCTGTGTTTCTGCCGCTTTACAGCCACTTGACTCACTTCCAGAGAGATATCAATACATAGGTTTTAAGATTCTTACTAGTCAGATATATTCTTGTGCGGTGAATAGGGGGTGTTGAGTCCAGTTCACTGAGCAAGGAGTAGGTCTTTCTATTACATATTGGGTTTATGGAACGGTATCTGAGCTCATTTGAAACCCTTGTTTTATGCATCACCCCACCCCACCTTTCCCGTTAAGAAGCCATAATGTGTTTTCTAAACGTGTGACTCTGTTCTGTCTTGTAATTCAGTTCAAGTGTAGCGGTTTTTACATTCCCTCTATAAGTGATAGCTTATAATAAGTGTGTTTTTCTGTATGACTTATTTCACTTAGAATCGTCGTGGCTAAAGCCACTCATCATGCTGCTACTAGCCTTATGACATTGATTTCATGGCTGAGGGATATTCCATTGTACATAAGGACCACCACTTCTTTATCCATTTTTCTCTTTCCTGGGATATTTAAGGTGTCACGAAGTGGAGGTTCTTGTCAACAGAGCAGCCCCAAACTTTGGGGTGCCTGTGTCTTGCTGATTTTTAGTTTTCCCAATTTATACGCCCATGAGTGGAAGTGCCCTATGCGCTCTAAGCTGTGTTTTTTCGATGTTTCAGGACACACCGTACACTTCTCCAGAGTGGCTGTTGGCAATTTACATCCCGCCCATCAGCGTAGCAAGGCTCCCATTTCTCCATGGCCTGTTCTGCATTTCTGGTTTTGACACTTTTTTCCGCGTGGCCCTTTTGACCGATGGGAAGCGAGACTTCTTTGTAGCGCTGATTTGCCTTTCCAGGTTGCTTGGTTGGCCGAAAAGGGCGTATGCGTTTTTTCCTGAATATATTCAGGAAAAAACGCATACGCCCTTTTTGGCCAAGGGCATCATTGTCGACGTTTTGCCACTTTTCATGTGCTTTAAAGGCGATTCGAATCGACCTCCTGAAATCTGTTTCCTGCAATTCTGCCTTGCTTTCAGATCCTCTTCGGTGCCTTCCCTCAATATATTTGTGGACGAGAGTTATCATTTATAACTCTGCAGGTTTGTGAATTGCAGTGCCCCTGAGCTCCATTTTTCAACTCGCTTTTTTGGGAGCTGGCCGCAAAAGCGCAGGATCGCCTCAGGCCCTATTCTGCTTCTGGGCGGCAGGCTGAGCCTGTGGTTAATTCTTCTTCCTGATGGGAAAATAGAGTGACCTGTGCCTGTCCCAACACCTAGAGCTAGTCTCTCATTGGCTCCCCCTCTTCCCGTTCATCCTCAGGACAAATTGCAAGCTGTACGGAACGGGAGGTTAAAGGTGCTGATTCTCCAAGGAGGGAGATTGCTAGTAAAGCGGCTGGAATGGCGAACCCGAGCACAAGGAGATGAGAAATGAGGTGCGTTTTAGAAACCTTTCCCAATCACACGGTGTACCACCTTCTCGGTTTCTCATGCATGTTTTCGAGGTAGGAAGATGCCCTTGAACCTGCAGATATGGGGGACCCATGGGATGGGTAACAGGCAGTATTACTTTAAAGGCTCTGCGTTTGCTCCCCCAACCTCACCAAACCTCTCAGCCGCGAGAGTGTCCACCCTTATGTCTCCTCCAGCTGTGGGTCTAGATATGGTCAATCCAGGTTGCATCACAGCCCCTGAACGAATTTTGTAAGAATTTCTCTCTCTTTCACTGTCTTTGTTTCACGGGTTTTTAAAAGGAATTTATTTTTATAATGGGGTTTAGCTGCTTTTCACGGCTGTGTTTCTGCCGCTTTACAGCCACTTGACTCACTTCCAGAGAGATATCAATACATAGGTTTTAAGATTCTTACTAGTCAGATATATTCTTGTGCGGTGAATAGGGGGTGTTGAGTCCAGTTCACTGAGCAAGGAGTAGGTCTTTCTATTACATATGGGGTTTATGGAACGGTATCTGAGCTCATTTGAAACCCTTGTTTTATGCATCACCCCACCCCACCTTTCCCGTTAAGAAGCCATAATGTGTTTTCTAAACGTGTGACTCTGTTCTGTCTTGTAATTCAGTTCAAGTGTAGCGGTTTTTACATTCCCTCTATAAGTGATAGCTTATAATAAGTGTGTTTTTCTGTATGACTTATTTCACTTAGAATCGTCGTGGCTAAAGCCACTCATCATGCTGCTACTAGCCTTATGACATTGATTTCATGGCTGAGGGATATTCCATTGTACATAAGGACCACCACTTCTTTATCCATTTTTCTCTTTCCTGGGATATTTAAGGTGTCACGAAGTGGAGGTTCTTGTCAACAGAGCAGCCCCAAACTTTGGGGTGCCTGTGTCTTGCTGATTTTTAGTTTTCCCAATTTATACGCCCATGAGTGGAAGTGCCCTATGCGCTCTAAGCTGTGTTTTTTCGATGTTTCAGGACACACCGTACACTTCTCCAGAGTGGCTGTTGGCAATTTACATCCCGCCCATCAGCGTAGCAAGGCTCCCATTTCTCCATGGCCTGTCCTGCATTTCTGGTTTTGACACTTTTTTCCGCATGGCCCTTTTGACCGATGGGAAGCGAGACTTCTTTGTAGCGCTGATTTGCCTTTCCAGGTTGCTTGGTTGGCCAAAAAGGGCGTATGCGTTTTTTCCTGAATATATTCAGGAAAAAACGCATACGCCCTTTTTGGCCAAGGGCATCATTGTCGACGTTTTGCCGCTTTTCATGTGCTTTAAAGGCGATTCGAATCGACCTCCTGAAATCTGTTTCCTGCAATTCTGCCTTGCTTTCAGATCCTCTTCGTTGCCTTCCCTCAATATATTTGTGGACGAGAGTTATCATTTATAACTCTGCAGGTTTGTGAATTGCAGTGCCCCTGAGCTCCATTTTTCAACTCGCTTTTTTGGGAGCTGGCCGCAAAAGCGCAGGATCGCCTCAGGCCCTATTCTGCTTCCGGGCGGCAGGCTGAGCCTGTGGTTAATTCTTCTTCCTGATGGGAAAATAGAGTGACCTGTGCCTGTCCCAACACCTAGAGCTAGTCTCTCATTGGCTCCCCCTCTTCCCGTTCATCCTCAGGACAAATTGCAAGCTGTACGGAACGGGAGGTTAAAGGTGCTGATTCTCCAAGGAGGGAGATTGCTAGTAAAGCGGCTGGAATGGCGAACCCGAGCACAAGGAGATGAGAAATGAGGTGCGTTTTAGAAACCTTTCCCGATCACACGGTGTACCACCTTCTGGGTTTCTCATGCATGTTTTCGAGGTAGGAAGATGCCCTTGAACCTGGAGATTTGGGACCCATGGGATGGGTAACAGGCAGTATTACTTTAAAGGCTCTGCGTTTGCTCCCCCAACCTCACCAAACCTCTCAGCCCCGAGAGTGTCCACCCTTATGTCTCATCCAGCTGTGGGTCTAGATATGGTCAATCCAGGTTGCATCACAGCCCCTGAACGAATTTTGTAAGAAATTCTCTCTCTTTCACTGTCTTTGTTTCACGGGTTTTTAAAAGTAATTTATTTTTATAATGGGGTTTAGCTGTTTTTCACGGCTGTGTTTATGCGGCTTTACAGCCACTTGACTCACTTCCAGAGAGATATCAATACATAGGTTTTAAGATTCTTACTAGTCAGATATATTCTTGTGCGGTGAATAGGGGGTGTTGAGTCCAGTTCACTGAGCAAGGAGTAGGTCTTTCTATTACATATTGGGTTTATGGAACGGTATCTGAGCTCATTTGAAACCCTTGTTTTATGCATCACCCCACCCCACCTTTCCCGTTAAGCAGACATAGTGTGTTTTGTAAACGTGTGACTCTGTTCTGTTTTGTAATTCAGTTCAAGTGTAGCGGTTTTTACATTCCCTCTATAAGTGATAGCTTATGATAAGTGTCTTTTTCTGTGTGACTTATTTCACTTAGAATCGTCGTAGCTAAAGCCACTCATCATGCTGCTACTAGCCTTATGACATTGATTTCATGGCTGAGGGATATTCCATTGTACATAAGGACCACCACTTCTTTATCCATTTTTCTCTTTCCTGGGATACTTAAGGTGTCATGAAGTGGAGGTTCTTGTCAACAGAGCAGCCCTAAACTTTCGGGTGCCTGTGTCTTGCTGATTTTTAGTTTTCCCAATTTATACGCCCATGAGTGGAAGTGCCCTATGCGCTCTAAGCTGTGTTTTTTTGATGTTTCAGGACACACCGTACACTTCTCCAGAGTGGCTGTTGGCAATTTACATCCCGCCCATCAGCGTAGCAAGGCTCCCATTTCTCCATGGCCTGTTCTGCATTTCTGGTTTTGACACTTTTTTCCGCGTGGCCCTTTTGACCGATGGGAAGCGAGACTTCTTTGTAGCGCTGATTTGCCTTTCCAGGTTGCTTGGTTGGCCGAAAAGGGCGTATGCGTTTTTTCCTGAATATATTCAGGAAAAAACGCATACGCCCTTTTTGGCCAAGGGCATCATTGTCGACGTTTTGCCACTTTTCATGTGCTTTAAAGGCGATTCGAATCGACCTCCTGAAATCTGTTTCCTGCAATTCTGCCTTGCTTTCAGATCCTCTTCGGTGCCTTCCCTCAATATATTTGTGGACGAGAGTTATCATTTATAACTCTGCAGGTTTGTGAATTGCAGTGCCCCTGAGCTCCATTTTTCAACTCGCTTTTTTGGGAGCTGTCCGCAAAAGCGCAGGATCGCCTCAGGCCCTATTCTGCTTCTGGGCGGCAGGCTGAGCCTGTGGTTAATTCTTCTTCCTGATGGGAAAATAGAGTGACCTGTGCCTGTCCCAACACCTAGAGCTAGTCTCTCATTGGCTCCCCCTCTTCCCGTTCATCCTCAGGACAAATTGCAAGCTGTACGGAACGGGAGGTTAAAGGTGCTGATTCTCCAAGGAGGGAGATTGCTAGTAAAGCGGCTGGAATGGCGAACCCGAGCACAAGGAGATGAGAAATGAGGTGCGTTTTAGAAACCTTTCCCGATCACACGGTGTACCACCTTCTGGGTTTCTCATGCATGTTTTCGAGGTAGGAAGATGCCCTTGAACCTGCAGATTTGGGACCCATGGGATGGGTAACAGGCAGTATTACTTTAAAGGCTCTGCGTTTGCTCCCCCAACCTCACCAAACCTCTCAGCCGCGAGAGTGTCCACCCTTATGTCTCCTCCAGCTGTGGGTCTAGATATGGTCAATCCAGGTTGCATCACAGCCCCTGAACGAATTTTGTAAGAATTTCTCTCTCTTTCACTGTCTTTGTTTCACGGGTTTTTAAAAGGAATTTATTTTTATAATGGGGTTTAGCTGCTTTTCACGGCTGTGTTTCTGCCGCTTTACAGCCACTTGACTCACTTCCAGAGAGATATCAATACATAGGTTTTAAGATTCTTACTAGTCAGATATATTCTTGTGCGGTGAATAGGGGGTGTTGAGTCCAGTTCACTGAGCAAGGAGTAGGTCTTTCTATTACATATTGGGTTTATGGAACGGTATCTGAGCTCATTTGAAACCCTTGTTTTATGCATCACCCCACCCCACCTTTCCCGTTAAGAAGCCATAATGTGTTTTCTAAACGTGTGACTCTGTTCTGTCTTGTAATTCAGTTCAAGTGTAGCGGTTTTTACATTCCCTCTATAAGTGATAGCTTATAATAAGTGTGTTTTTCTGTATGACTTATTTCACTTAGAATCGTCGTGGCTAAAGCCACTCATCATGCTGCTACTAGCCTTATGACATTGATTTCATGGCTGAGGGATATTCCATTGTACATAAGGACCACCACTTCTTTATCCATTTTTCTCTTTCCTGGGATATTTAAGGTGTCACGAAGTGGAGGTTCTTGTCAACAGAGCAGCCCCAAACTTTGGGGTGCCTGTGTCTTGCTGATTTTTAGTTTTCCCAATTTATACGCCCATGAGTGGAAGTGCCCTATGCGCTCTAAGCTGTGTTTTTTCGATGTTTCAGGACACACCGTACACTTCTCCAGAGTGGCTGTTGGCAATTTACATCCCGCCCATCAGCGTAGCAAGGCTCCCATTTCTCCATGGCCTGTTCTGCATTTCTGGTTTTGACACTTTTTTCCGCGTGGCCCTTTTGACCGATGGGAAGCGAGACTTCTTTGTAGCGCTGATTTGCCTTTCCAGGTTGCTTGGTTGGCCGAAAAGGGCGTATGCGTTTTTTCCTGAATATATTCAGGAAAAAACGCATACGCCCTTTTTGGCCAAGGGCATCATTGTCGACGTTTTGCCACTTTTCATGTGCTTTAAAGGCGATTCGAATCGACCTCCTGAAATCTGTTTCCTGCAATTCTGCCTTGCTTTCAGATCCTCTTCGGTGCCTTCCCTCAATATATTTGTGGACGAGAGTTATCATTTATAACTCTGCAGGTTTGTGAATTGCAGTGCCCCTGAGCTCCATTTTTCAACTCGCTTTTTTGGGAGCTGGCCGCAAAAGCGCAGGATCGCCTCAGGCCCTATTCTGCTTCTGGGCGGCAGGCTGAGCCTGTGGTTAATTCTTCTTCCTGATGGGAAAATAGAGTGACCTGTGCCTGTCCCAACACCTAGAGCTAGTCTCTCATTGGCTCCCCCTCTTCCCGTTCATCCTCAGGACAAATTGCAAGCTGTACGGAACGGGAGGTTAAAGGTGCTGATTCTCCAAGGAGGGAGATTGCTAGTAAAGCGGCTGGAATGGCGAACCCGAGCACAAGGAGATGAGAAATGAGGTGCGTTTTAGAAACCTTTCCCAATCACACGGTGTACCACCTTCTGGGTTTCTCATGCATGTTTTCGAGGTAGGAAGATGCCCTTGAACCTGCAGATATGGGGGACCCATGGGATGGGTAACAGGCAGTATTACTTTAAAGGCTCTGCGTTTGCTCCCCCAACCTCACCAAACCTCTCAGCCGCGAGAGTGTCCACCCTTATGTCTCCTCCAGCTGTGGGTCTAGATATGGTCAATCCAGGTTGCATCACAGCCCCTGAACGAATTTTGTAAGAATTTCTCTCTCTTTCACTGTCTTTGTTTCACGGGTTTTTAAAAGGAATTTATTTTTATAATGGGGTTTAGCTGCTTTTCACGGCTGTGTTTCTGCCGCTTTACAGCCACTTGACTCACTTCCAGAGAGATATCAATACATAGGTTTTAAGATTCTTACTAGTCAGATATATTCTTGTGCGGTGAATAGGGGGTGTTGAGTCCAGTTCACTGAGCAAGGAGTAGGTCTTTCTATTACATATGGGGTTTATGGAACGGTATCTGAGCTCATTTGAAACCCTTGTTTTATGCATCACCCCACCCCACCTTTCCCGTTAAGAAGCCATAATGTGTTTTCTAAACGTGTGACTCTGTTCTGTCTTGTAATTCAGTTCAAGTGTAGCGGTTTTTACATTCCCTCTATAAGTGATAGCTTATAATAAGTGTGTTTTTCTGTATGACTTATTTCACTTAGAATCGTCGTGGCTAAAGCCACTCATCATGCTGCTACTAGCCTTATGACATTGATTTCATGGCTGAGGGATATTCCATTGTACATAAGGACCACCACTTCTTTATCCATTTTTCTCTTTCCTGGGATATTTAAGGTGTCACGAAGTGGAGGTTCTTGTCAACAGAGCAGCCCCAAACTTTGGGGTGCCTGTGTCTTGCTGATTTTTAGTTTTCCCAATTTATACGCCCATGAGTGGAAGTGCCCTATGCGCTCTAAGCTGTGTTTTTTCGATGTTTCAGGACACACCGTACACTTCTCCAGAGTGGCTGTTGGCAATTTACATCCCGCCCATCAGCGTAGCAAGGCTCCCATTTCTCCATGGCCTGTCCTGCATTTCTGGTTTTGACACTTTTTTCCGCATGGCCCTTTTGACCGATGGGAAGCGAGACTTCTTTGTAGCGCTGATTTGCCTTTCCAGGTTGCTTGGTTGGCCAAAAAGGGCGTATGCGTTTTTTCCTGAATATATTCAGGAAAAAACGCATACGCCCTTTTTGGCCAAGGGCATCATTGTCGACGTTTTGCCGCTTTTCATGTGCTTTAAAGGCGATTCGAATCGACCTCCTGAAATCTGTTTCCTGCAATTCTGCCTTGCTTTCAGATCCTCTTCGTTGCCTTCCCTCAATATATTTGTGGACGAGAGTTATCATTTATAACTCTGCAGGTTTGTGAATTGCAGTGCCCCTGAGCTCCATTTTTCAACTCGCTTTTTTGGGAGCTGGCCTCAAAAGCGCAGGATCGCCACAGGCCCTATTCTGCTTCCGGGCGGCAGGCTGAGCCTGTGGTTAATTCTTCTTCCTGATGGGAAAATAGAGTGACCTGTGCCTGTCCCAACACCTAGAGCTAGTCTCTCATTGGCTCCCCCTCTTCCCGTTCATCCTCAGGACAAATTGCAAGCTGTACGGAACGGGAGGTTAAAGGTGCTGATTCTCCAAGGAGGGAGATTGCTAGTAAAGCGGCTGGAATGGCGAACCCGAGCACAAGGAGATGAGAAATGAGGTGCGTTTTAGAAACCTTTCCCGATCACACGGTGTACCACCTTCTGGGTTTCTCATGCATGTTTTCGAGGTAGGAAGATGCCCTTGAACCTGGAGATTTGGGACCCATGGGATGGGTAACAGGCAGTATTACTTTAAAGGCTCTGCGTTTGCTCCCCCAACTTCACGAAACCTCTCAGCCCCGAGAGTGTCCACCCTTATGTCTCATCCAGCTGTGGGTCTAGATATGGTCAATCCAGGTTGCATCACAGCCCCTGAACGAATTTTGTAAGAAATTCTCTCTCTTTCACTGTCTTTGTTTCACGGGTTTTTAAAAGTAATTTATTTTTATAATGGGGTTTAGCTGTTTTTCACGGCTGTGTTTATGCGGCTTTACAGCCACTTGACTCACTTCCAGAGAGATATCAATACATAGGTTTTAAGATTCTTACTAGTCAGATATATTCTTGTGCGGTGAATAGGGGGTGTTGAGTCCAGTTCACTGAGCAAGGAGTAGGTCTTTCTATTACATATTGGGTTTATGGAACGGTATCTGAGCTCATTTGAAACCCTTGTTTTATGCATCACCCCACCCCACCTTTCCCGTTAAGCAGACATAGTGTGTTTTGTAAACGTGTGACTCTGTTCTGTTTTGTAATTCAGTTCAAGTGTAGCGGTTTTTACATTCCCTCTATAAGTGATAGCTTATGATAAGTGTCTTTTTCTGTGTGACTTATTTCACTTAGAATCGTCGTAGCTAAAGCCACTCATCATGCTGCTACTAGCCTTATGACATTGATTTCATGGCTGAGGGATATTCCATTGTACATAAGGACCACCACTTCTTTATCCATTTTTCTCTTTCCTGGGATATTTAAGGTGTCATGAAGTGGAGGTTCTTGTCAACAGAGCAGCCCTAAACTTTCGGGTGCCTGTGTCTTGCTGATTTTTAGTTTTCCCAATTTATACGCCCATGAGTGGAAGTGCCCTATGCGCTCTAAGCTGTGTTTTTTTGATGTTTCAGGACACACCGTACACTTCTCCAGAGTGGCTGTTGGCAATTTACATCCCGCCCATCAGCGTAGCAAGGCTCCCATTTCTCCATGGCCTGTTCTGCATTTCTGGTTTTGACACTTTTTTCCGCGTGGCCCTTTTGACCGATGGGAAGCGAGACTTCTTTGTAACGCTGATTTGCCTTTCCAGGTTGCTTGGTTGGCCGAAAAGGGCGTATGCGTTTTTTCCTGAATATATTCAGGAAAAAACGCATACGCCCTTTTTGGCCAAGGGCATCATTGTCGACGTTTTGCCACTTTTCATGTGCTTTAAAGGCGATTCGAATCGACCTCCTGAAATCTGTTTCCTGCAATTCTGCCTTGCTTTCAGATCCTCTTCGGTGCCTTCCCTCAATATATTTGTGGACGAGAGTTATCATTTATAACTCTGCAGGTTTGTGAATTGCAGTGCCCCTGAGCTCCATTTTTCAACTCGCTTTTTTGGGAGCTGTCCGCAAAAGCGCAGGATCGCCTCAGGCCCTATTCTGCTTCTGGGCGGCAGGCTGAGCCTGTGGTTAATTCTTCTTCCTGATGGGAAAATAGAGTGACCTGTGCCTGTCCCAACACCTAGAGCTAGTCTCTCATTGGCTCCCCCTCTTCCCGTTCATCCTCAGGACAAATTGCAAGCTGTACGGAACGGGAGGTTAAAGGTGCTGATTCTCCAAGGAGGGAGATTGCTAGTAAAGCGGCTGGAATGGCGAACCCGAGCACAAGGAGATGAGAAATGAGGTGCGTTTTAGAAACCTTTCCCGATCACACGGTGTACCACCTTCTGGGTTTCTCATGCATGTTTTCGAGGTAGGAAGATGCCCTTGAACCTGCAGATTTGGGACCCATGGGATGGGTAACAGGCAGTATTACTTTAAAGGCTCTGCGTTTGCTCCCCCAACCTCACCAAACCTCTCAGCCGCGAGAGTGTCCACCCTTATGTCTCCTCCAGCTGTGGGTCTAGATATGGTCAATCCAGGTTGCATCACAGCCCCTGAACGAATTTTGTAAGAATTTCTCTCTCTTTCACTGTCTTTGTTTCACGGGTTTTTAAAAGGAATTTATTTTTATAATGGGGTTTAGCTGCTTTTCACGGCTGTGTTTCTGCCGCTTTACAGCCACTTGACTCACTTCCAGAGAGATATCAATACATAGGTTTTAAGATTCTTACTAGTCAGATATATTCTTGTGCGGTGAATAGGGGGTGTTGAGTCCAGTTCACTGAGCAAGGAGTAGGTCTTTCTATTACATATTGGGTTTATGGAACGGTATCTGAGCTCATTTGAAACCCTTGTTTTATGCATCACCCCACCCCACCTTTCCCGTTAAGCAGACATAGTGTGTTTTGTAAACGTGTGACTCTGTTCTGTTTTGTAATTCAGTTCAAGTGTAGCGGTTTTTACATTCCCTCTATAAGTGATAGCTTATGATAAGTGTCTTTTTCTGTGTGACTTATTTCACTTAGAATCGTCGTAGCTAAAGCCACTCATCATGCTGCTACTAGCCTTATGACATTGATTTCATGGCTGAGGGATATTCCATTGTACATAAGGACCACCACTTCTTTATCCATTTTTCTCTTTCCTGGGATACTTAAGGTGTCATGAAGTGGAGGTTCTTGTCAACAGAGCAGCCCTAAACTTTCGGGTGCCTGTGTCTTGCTGATTTTTAGTTTTCCCAATTTATACGCCCATGAGTGGAAGTGCCCTATGCGCTCTAAGCTGTGTTTTTTTGATGTTTCAGGACACACCGTACACTTCTCCAGAGTGGCTGTTGGCAATTTACATCCCGCCCATCAGCGTAGCAAGGCTCCCATTTCTCCATGGCCTGTTCTGCATTTCTGGTTTTGACACTTTTTTCCGCGTGGCCCTTTTGACCGATGGGAAGCGAGACTTCTTTGTAGCGCTGATTTGCCTTTCCAGGTTGCTTGGTTGGCCGAAAAGGGCGTATGCGTTTTTTCCTGAATATATTCAGGAAAAAACGCATACGCCCTTTTTGGCCAAGGGCATCATTGTCGACGTTTTGCCGCTTTTCATGTGCTTTAAAGGCGATTCGAATCGACCTCCTGAAATCTGTTTCCTGCAATTCTGCCTTGCTTTCAGATCCTCTTCGGTGCCTTCCCTCAATATATTTGTGGACGAGAGTTATCATTTATAACTCTGCAGGTTTGTGAATTGCAGTGCCCCTGAGCTCCATTTTTCAACTCGCTTTTTTGGGAGCTGTCCGCAAAAGCGCAGGATCGCCTCAGGCCCTATTCTGCTTCTGGGCGGCAGGCTGAGCCTGTGGTTAATTCTTCTTCCTGATGGGAAAATAGAGTGACCTGTGCCTGTCCCAACACCTAGAGCTAGTCTCTCATTGGCTCCCCCTCTTCCCGTTCATCCTCAGGACAAATTGCAAGCTGTACGGAACGGGAGGTTAAAGGTGCTGATTCTCCAAGGAGGGAGATTGCTAGTAAAGCGGCTGGAATGGCGAACCCGAGCACAAGGAGATGAGAAATGAGGTGCGTTTTAGAAACCTTTCCCAATCACACGGTGTACCACCTTCTGGGTTTCTCATGCATGTTTTCGAGGTAGGAAGATGCCCTTGAACCTGCAGATTTGGGACCCATGGGATGGGTAACAGGCAGTATTACTTTAAAGGCTCTGCGTTTGCTCCCCCAACCTCACCAAACCTCTCAGCCGCGAGAGTGTCCACCCTTATGTCTCCTCCAGCTGTGGGTCTAGATATGGTCAATCCAGGTTGCATCACAGCCCCTGAACGAATTTTGTAAGAATTTCTCTCTCTTTCACTGTCTTTGTTTCACGGGTTTTTAAAAGGAATTTATTTTTATAATGGGGTTTAGCTGCTTTTCACGGCTGTGTTTCTGCCGCTTTACAGCCACTTGACTCACTTCCAGAGAGATATCAATACATAGGTTTTAAGATTCTTACTAGTCAGATATATTCTTGTGCGGTGAATAGGGGGTGTTGAGTCCAGTTCACTGAGCAAGGAGTAGGTCTTTCTATTACATATGGGGTTTATGGAACGGTATCTGAGCTCATTTGAAACCCTTGTTTTATGCATCACCCCACCCCACCTTTCCCGTTAAGAAGCCATAATGTGTTTTCTAAACGTGTGACTCTGTTCTGTCTTGTAATTCAGTTCAAGTGTAGCGGTTTTTACATTCCCTCTATAAGTGATAGCTTATAATAAGTGTGTTTTTCTGTATGACTTATTTCACTTAGAATCGTCGTGGCTAAAGCCACTCATCATGCTGCTACTAGCCTTATGACATTGATTTCATGGCTGAGGGATATTCCATTGTACATAAGGACCACCACTTCTTTATCCATTTTTCTCTTTCCTGGGATATTTAAGGTGTCACGAAGTGGAGGTTCTTGTCAACAGAGCAGCCCCAAACTTTGGGGTGCCTGTGTCTTGCTGATTTTTAGTTTTCCCAATTTATATGCCCATGAGTGGAAGTGCCCTATGCGCTCTAAGCTGTGTTTTTTCGATGTTTCAGGACACACCGTACACTTCTCCAGAGTGGCTGTTGGCAATTTACATCCCGCCCATCAGCGTAGCAAGGCTCCCATTTCTCCATGGCCTGTCCTGCATTTCTGGTTTTGACACTTTTTTCCGCATGGCCCTTTTGACCAATGGGAAGCGAGACTTCTTTGTAGCGCTGATTTGCCTTTCCAGGTTGCTTGGTTGGCCAAAAAGGGCGTATGCGTTTTTTCCTGAATATATTCAGGAAAAAACGCATACGCCCTTTTTGGCCAAGGGCATCATTGTCGACGTTTTGCCGCTTTTCATGTGCTTTAAAGGCGATTCGAATCGACCTCCTGAAATCTGTTTCCTGCAATTCTGCCTTGCTTTCAGATCCTCTTCGTTGCCTTCCCTCAATATATTTGTGGACGAGAGTTATCATTTATAACTCTGCAGGTTTGTGAATTGCAGTGCCCCTGAGCTCCATTTTTCAACTCGCTTTTTTGGGAGCTGGCCGCAAAAGCGCAGGATCGCCTCAGGCCCTATTTTGCTTCCGGGCGGCAGGCTGAGCCTGTGGTTAATTCTTCTTCCTGATGGGAAAATAGAGTGACCTGTGCCTGTCCCAACACCTAGAGCTAGTCTCTCATTGGCTCCCCCTCTTCCCGTTCATCCTCAGGACAAATTGCAAGCTGTACGGAACGGGAGGTTAAAGGTGCTGATTCTCCAAGGAGGGAGATTGCTAGTAAAGCGGCTGGAATGGCGAACCCGAGCACAAGGAGATGAGAAATGAGGTGCGTTTTAGAAACCTTTCCCAATCACACGGTGTACCACCTTCTGGGTTTCTCATGCATGTTTTCGAGGTAGGAAGATGCCCTTGAACCTGGAGATTTGGGACCCATGGGATGGGTAACAGGCAGTATTACTTTAAAGGCTCTGCGTTTGCTCCCCCAACCTCACCAAACCTCTCAGCCCCGAGAGTGTCCACCCTTATGTCTCATCCAGCTGTGGGTCTAGATATGGTCAATCCAGGTTGCATCACAGCCCCTGAACGAATTTTGTAAGAAATTCTCTCTCTTTCACTGTCTTTGTTTCACGGGTTTTTAAAAGTAATTTATTTTTATAATGGGGTTTAGCTGTTTTTCACGGCTGTGTTTATGCGGCTTTACAGCCACTTGACTCACTTCCAGAGAGATATCAATACATAGGTTTTAAGATTCTTACTAGTCAGATATATTCTTGTGCGGTGAATAGGGGGTGTTGAGTCCAGTTCACTGAGCAAGGAGTAGGTCTTTCTATTACATATTGGGTTTATGGAACGGTATCTGAGCTCATTTGAAACCCTTGTTTTATGCATCACCCCACCCCACCTTTCCCGTTAAGAAGCCATAATGTGTTTTCTAAACGTGTGACTCTGTTCTGTCTTGTAATTCAGTTCAAGTGTAGCGGTTTTTACATTCCCTCTATAAGTGATAGCTTATAATAAGTGTGTTTTTCTGTATGACTTATTTCACTTAGAATCGTCGTGGCTAAAGCCACTCATCATGCTGCTACTAGCCTTATGACATTGATTTCATGGCTGAGGGATATTCCATTGTACATAAGGACCACCACTTCTTTATCCATTTTTCTCTTTCCTGGGATATTTAAGGTGTCACGAAGTGGAGGTTCTTGTCAACAGAGCAGCCCCAAACTTTGGGGTGCCTGTGTCTTGCTGATTTTTAGTTTTCCCAATTTATACGCCCATGAGTGGAAGTGCCCTATGCGCTCTAAGCTGTGTTTTTTCGATGTTTCAGGACACACCGTACACTTCTCCAGAGTGGCTGTTGGCAATTTACATCCCGCCCATCAGCGTAGCAAGGCTCCCATTTCTCCATGGCCTGTTCTGCATTTCTGGTTTTGACACTTTTTTCCGCGTGGCCCTTTTGACCGATGGGAAGCGAGACTTCTTTGTAGCGCTGATTTGCCTTTCCAGGTTGCTTGGTTGGCCGAAAAGGGCGTATGCGTTTTTTCCTGAATATATTCAGGAAAAAACGCATACGCCCTTTTTGGCCAAGGGCATCATTGTCGACGTTTTGCCACTTTTCATGTGCTTTAAAGGCGATTCGAATCGACCTCCTGAAATCTGTTTCCTGCAATTCTGCCTTGCTTTCAGATCCTCTTCGGTGCCTTCCCTCAATATATTTGTGGACGAGAGTTATCATTTATAACTCTGCAGGTTTGTGAATTGCAGTGCCCCTGAGCTCCATTTTTCAACTCGCTTTTTTGGGAGCTGGCCGCAAAAGCGCAGGATCGCCTCAGGCCCTATTCTGCTTCTGGGCGGCAGGCTGAGCCTGTGGTTAATTCTTCTTCCTGATGGGAAAATAGAGTGACCTGTGCCTGTCCCAACACCTAGAGCTAGTCTCTCATTGGCTCCCCCTCTTCCCGTTCATCCTCAGGACAAATTGCAAGCTGTACGGAACGGGAGGTTAAAGGTGCTGATTCTCCAAGGAGGGAGATTGCTAGTAAAGCGGCTGGAATGGCGAACCCGAGCACAAGGAGATGAGAAATGAGGTGCGTTTTAGAAACCTTTCCCAATCACACGGTGTACCACCTTCTGGGTTTCTCATGCATGTTTTCGAGGTAGGAAGATGCCCTTGAACCTGCAGATATGGGGGACCCATGGGATGGGTAACAGGCAGTATTACTTTAAAGGCTCTGCGTTTGCTCCCCCAACCTCACCAAACCTCTCAGCCGCGAGAGTGTCCACCCTTATGTCTCCTCCAGCTGTGGGTCTAGATATGGTCAATCCAGGTTGCATCACAGCCCCTGAACGAATTTTGTAAGAATTTCTCTCTCTTTCACTGTCTTTGTTTCACGGGTTTTTAAAAGGAATTTATTTTTATAATGGGGTTTAGCTGCTTTTCACGGCTGTGTTTCTGCCGCTTTACAGCCACTTGACTCACTTCCAGAGAGATATCAATACATAGGTTTTAAGATTCTTACTAGTCAGATATATTCTTGTGCGGTGAATAGGGGGTGTTGAGTCCAGTTCACTGAGCAAGGAGTAGGTCTTTCTATTACATATGGGGTTTATGGAACGGTATCTGAGCTCATTTGAAACCCTTGTTTTATGCATCACCCCACCCCACCTTTCCCGTTAAGAAGCCATAATGTGTTTTCTAAACGTGTGACTCTGTTCTGTCTTGTAATTCAGTTCAAGTGTAGCGGTTTTTACATTCCCTCTATAAGTGATAGCTTATAATAAGTGTGTTTTTCTGTATGACTTATTTCACTTAGAATCGTCGTGGCTAAAGCCACTCATCATGCTGCTACTAGCCTTATGACATTGATTTCATGGCTGAGGGATATTCCATTGTACATAAGGACCACCACTTCTTTATCCATTTTTCTCTTTCCTGGGATATTTAAGGTGTCACGAAGTGGAGGTTCTTGTCAACAGAGCAGCCCCAAACTTTGGGGTGCCTGTGTCTTGCTGATTTTTAGTTTTCCCAATTTATACGCCCATGAGTGGAAGTGCCCTATGCGCTCTAAGCTGTGTTTTTTCGATGTTTCAGGACACACCGTACACTTCTCCAGAGTGGCTGTTGGCAATTTACATCCCGCCCATCAGCGTAGCAAGGCTCCCATTTCTCCATGGCCTGTCCTGCATTTCTGGTTTTGACACTTTTTTCCGCATGGCCCTTTTGACCGATGGGAAGCGAGACTTCTTTGTAGCGCTGATTTGCCTTTCCAGGTTGCTTGGTTGGCCAAAAAGGGCGTATGCGTTTTTTCCTGAATATATTCAGGAAAAAACGCATACGCCCTTTTTGGCCAAGGGCATCATTGTCGACGTTTTGCCGCTTTTCATGTGCTTTAAAGGCGATTCGAATCGACCTCCTGAAATCTGTTTCCTGCAATTCTGCCTTGCTTTCAGTTCCTCTTCGTTGCCTTCCCTCAATATATTTGTGGACGAGAGTTATCATTTATAACTCTGCAGGTTTGTGAATTGCAGTGCCCCTGAGCTCCATTTTTCAACTCGCTTTTTTGGGAGCTGGCCGCAAAAGCGCAGGATCGCCTCAGGCCCTATTCTGCTTCCGGGCGGCAGGCTGAGCCTGTGGTTAATTCTTCTTCCTGATGGGAAAATAGAGTGACCTGTGCCTGTCCCAACACCTAGAGCTAGTCTCTCATTGGCTCCCCCTCTTCCCGTTCATCCTCAGGACAAATTGCAAGCTGTACGGAACGGGAGGTTAAAGGTGCTGATTCTCCAAGGAGGGAGATTGCTAGTAAAGCGGCTGGAATGGCGAACCCGAGCACAAGGAGATGAGAAATGAGGTGCGTTTTAGAAACCTTTCCCGATCACACGGTGTACCACCTTCTGGGTTTCTCATGCATGTTTTCGAGGTAGGAAGATGCCCTTGAACCTGCAGATTTGGGACCCATGGGATGGGTAACAGGCAGTATTACTTTAAAGGCTCTGCGTTTGCTCCCCCAACCTCACCAAACCTCTCAGCCGCGAGAGTGTCCACCCTTATGTCTCCTCCAGCTGTGGGTCTAGATATGGTCAATCCAGGTTGCATCACAGCCCCTGAACGAATTTTGTAAGAATTTCTCTCTCTTTCACTGTCTTTGTTTCACGGGTTTTTAAAAGGAATTTATTTTTATAATGGGGTTTAGCTGCTTTTCACGGCTGTGTTTCTGCCGCTTTACAGCCACTTGACTCACTTCCAGAGAGATATCAATACATAGGTTTTAAGATTCTTACTAGTCAGATATATTCTTGTGCGGTGAATAGGGGGTGTTGAGTCCAGTTCACTGAGCAAGGAGTAGGTTTTTCTATTACATATTGGGTTTATGGAACGGTATCTGAGCTCATTTGAAACCCTTGTTTTATGCATCACCCCACCCCACCTTTCCCGTTAAGCAGACATAGTGTGTTTTGTAAACGTGTGACTCTGTTCTGTTTTGTAATTCAGTTCAAGTGTAGCGGTTTTTACATTCCCTCTATAAGTGATAGCTTATGATAAGTGTCTTTTTCTGTGTGACTTATTTCACTTAGAATCGTCGTAGCTAAAGCCACTCATCATGCTGCTACTAGCCTTATGACATTGATTTCATGGCTGAGGGATATTCCATTGTACATAAGGACCACCACTTCTTTATCCATTTTTCTCTTTCCTGGGATACTTAAGGTGTCATGAAGTGGAGGTTCTTGTCAACAGAGCAGCCCTAAACTTTCGGGTGCCTGTGTCTTGCTGATTTTTAGTTTTCCCAATTTATACGCCCATGAGTGGAAGTGCCCTATGCGCTCTAAGCTGTGTTTTTTTGATGTTTCAGGACACACCGTACACTTCTCCAGAGTGGCTGTTGGCAATTTACATCCCGCCCATCAGCGTAGCAAGGCTCCCATTTCTCCATGGCCTGTTCTGCATTTCTGGTTTTGACACTTTTTTCCGCGTGGCCCTTTTGACCGATGGGAAGCGAGACTTCTTTGTAGCGCTGATTTGCCTTTCCAGGTTGCTTGGTTGGCCGAAAAGGGCGTATGCGTTTTTTCCTGAATATATTCAGGAAAAAACGCATACGCCCTTTTTGGCCAAGGGCATCATTGTCGACGTTTTGCCGCTTTTCATGTGCTTTAAAGGCGATTCGAATCGACCTCCTGAAATCTGTTTCCTGCAATTCTGCCTTGCTTTCAGATCCTCTTCGGTGCCTTCCCTCAATATATTTGTGGACGAGAGTTATCATTTATAACTCTGCAGGTTTGTGAATTGCAGTGCCCCTGAGCTCCATTTTTCAACTCGCTTTTTTGGGAGCTGTCCGCAAAAGCGCAGGATCGCCTCAGGCCCTATTCTGCTTCTGGGCGGCAGGCTGAGCCTGTGGTTAATTCTTCTTCCTGATGGGAAAATAGAGTGACCTGTGCCTGTCCCAACACCTAGAGCTAGTCTCTCATTGGCTCCCCCTCTTCCCGTTCATCCTCAGGACAAATTGCAAGCTGTACGGAACGGGAGGTTAAAGGTGCTGATTCTCCAAGGAGGGAGATTGCTAGTAAAGCGGCTGGAATGGCGAACCCGAGCACAAGGAGATGAGAAATGAGGTGCGTTTTAGAAACCTTTCCCAATCACACGGTGTACCACCTTCTGGGTTTCTCATGCATGTTTTCGAGGTAGGAAGATGCCCTTGAACCTGCAGATTTGGGACCCATGGGATGGGTAACAGGCAGTATTACTTTAAAGGCTCTGCGTTTGCTCCCCCAACCTCACCAAACCTCTCAGCCGCGAGAGTGTCCACCCTTATGTCTCCTCCAGCTGTGGGTCTAGATATGGTCAATCCAGGTTGCATCACAGCCCCTGAACGAATTTTGTAAGAATTTCTCTCTCTTTCACTGTCTTTGTTTCACGGGTTTTTAAAAGGAATTTATTTTTATAATGGGGTTTAGCTGCTTTTCACGGCTGTGTTTCTGCCGCTTTACAGCCACTTGACTCACTTCCAGAGAGATATCAATACATAGGTTTTAAGATTCTTACTAGTCAGATATATTCTTGTGCGGTGAATAGGGGGTGTTGAGTCCAGTTCACTGAGCAAGGAGTAGGTCTTTCTATTACATATTGGGTTTATGGAACGGTATCTGAGCTCATTTGAAACCCTTGTTTTATGCATCACCCCACCCCACCTTTCCCGTTAAGCAGACATAGTGTGTTTTGTAAACGTGTGACTCTGTTCTGTTTTGTAATTCAGTTCAAGTGTAGCGGTTTTTACATTCCCTCTATAAGTGATAGCTTATGATAAGTGTCTTTTTCTGTGTGACTTATTTCACTTAGAATCGTCGTAGCTAAAGCCACTCATCATGCTGCTACTAGCCTTATGACATTGATTTCATGGCTGAGGGATATTCCATTGTACATAAGGACCACCACTTCTTTATCCATTTTTCTCTTTCCTGGGATACTTAAGGTGTCATGAAGTGGAGGTTCTTGTCAACAGAGCAGCCCTAAACTTTCGGGTGCCTGTGTCTTGCTGATTTTTAGTTTTCCCAATTTATACGCCCATGAGTGGAAGTGCCCTATGCGCTCTAAGCTGTGTTTTTTTGATGTTTCAGGACACACCGTACACTTCTCCAGAGTGGCTGTTGGCAATTTACATCCCGCCCATCAGCGTAGCAAGGCTCCCATTTCTCCATGGCCTGTTCTGCATTTCTGGTTTTGACACTTTTTTCCGCGTGGCCCTTTTGACCGATGGGAAGCGAGACTTCTTTGTAGCGCTGATTTGCCTTTCCAGGTTGCTTGGTTGGCCAAAAAGGGCGTATGCGTTTTTTCCTGAATATATTCAGGAAAAAACGCATACGCCCTTTTTGGCCAAGGGCATCATTGTCGACGTTTTGCTGCTTTTCATGTGCTTTAAAGGCGATTCGAATCGACCTCCTGAAATCTGTTTCCTGCAATTCTGCCTTGCTTTCAGATCCTCTTCGTTGCCTTCCCTCAATATATTTGTGGACGAGAGTTATCATTTATAACTCTGCAGGTTTGTGAATTGCAGTGCCCCTGAGCTCCATTTTTCAACTCGCTTTTTTGGGAGCTGGCCGCAAAAGCGCAGGATTGCCTCAGGCCCTATTCTGCTTCCGGGCGGCAGGCTGAGCCTGTGGTTAATTCTTCTTCCTGATGGGAAAATAGAGTGACCTGTGCCTGTCCCAACACCTAGAGCTAGTCTCTCATTGGCTCCCCCTCTTCCCGTTCATCCTCAGGACAAATTGCAAGCTGTACGGGACGGGAGGTTAAAGGTGCTGATTCTCCAAGGAGGGAGATTGCTAGTAAAGCGGCTGGAATGGCGAACCCGAGCACAAGGAGATGAGAAATGAGGTGCGTTTTAGAAACCTTTCCCGATCACACGGTGTACCACCTTCTGGGTTTCTCATGCATGTTTTCGAGGTAGGAAGATGCCCTTGAACCTGGAGATTTGGGACCCATGGGATGGGTAACAGGCAGTATTACTTTAAAGGCTCTGCGTTTGCTCCCCCAACCTCACCAAACCTCTCAGCCCCGAGAGTGTCCACCCTTATGTCTCCTCCAGCTGTGGGTCTAGATATGGTCAATCCAGGTTGCATCACAGCCCCTGAACGAATTTTGTAAGAATTTCTCTCTCTTTCACTGTCTTTGTTTCACGGGTTTTTAAAAGTAATTTATTTTTATAATGGGGTTTAGCTGTTTTTCACGGCTGTGTTTATGCGGCTTTACAGCCACTTGACTCACTTCCAGAGAGATATCAATACATAGGTTTAAGATTCTTACTAGTCAGATATATTCTTGTGCGGTGAATAGGGGGTGTTGAGTCCAGTTCACTGAGCAAGGAGTAGGTCTTTCTATTACATATTGGGTTTATGGAACGGTATCTGAGCTCATTTGAAACCCTTGTTTTATGCATCACCCCACCCCACCTTTCCCGTTAAGCAGCCATAGTGTGTTTTGTAAACGTGTGACTCTGTTCTGTTTTGTAATTCAGTTCAAGTGTAGCGGTTTTTACATTCCCTTTATAAGTGATAGCTTATGATAAGTGTCTTTTTCTGTGTGACTTATTTCACTTAGAATCGTCGTAGCTAAAGCCACTCATCATGCTGCTACTAGCCTTATGACATTGATTTCATGGCTGAGGGATATTCCATTGTACATAAGGACCACCACTTCTTTATCCATTTTTCTCTTTCCTGGGATATTTAAGGTGTCATGAAGTGGAGGTTCTTGTCAACAGAGCAGCCCTAAACTTTCGGGTGCCTGTGTCTTGCTGATTTTTAGTTTTCCCAATTTATACGCCCATGAGTGGAAGTGCCCTATGCGCTCTAAGCTGTGTTTTTTCGATGTTTCAGGACACACCGTACACTTCTCCAGAGTGGCTGTTGGCAATTTACATCCCGCCCATCAGCGTAGCAAGGCTCCCATTTCTCCATGGCCTGTTCTGCATTTCTGGTTTTGACACTTTTTTCCGCATGGCCCTTTTGACCGATGGGAAGCGAGACTTCTTTGTAGCGCTGATTTGCCTTTCCAGGTTGCTTGGTTGGCCAAAAAGGGCGTATGCGTTTTTTCCTGAATATATTCAGGAAAAAACGCATACGCCCTTTTTGGCCAAGGGCATCATTGTCGACGTTTTGCCGCTTTTCATGTGCTTTAAAGGCGATTCGAATCGACCTCCTGAAATCTGTTTCCTGCAATTCTGCCTTGATTTCAAATCCTCTTCTTTGCCTTCCCTCAATATATTTGTGGACGAGAGTTATCATTTATAACTCTGCAGGTTTGTGAATTGCAGTGCCCCTGAGCTCCATTTTTCAACTCGCTTTTTTGGGAGCTGTCCGCAAAAGCGCAGGATCGCCTCAGGCCCTATTCTGCTTCCGGGCGGCAGGCTGAGCCTGTGGTTAATTCTTCTTCCTGATGGGAAAATAGAGTGACCTGTGCCTGTCCCAACACCTAGAGCTAGTCTCTCATTGGCTCCCCCTCTTCCCGTTCATCCTCAGGACAAATTGCAAGCTGTACGGAACGGGAGGTTAAAGGTGCTGATTCTCCAAGGAGGGAGATTGCTAGTAAAGCGGCTGGAATGGCGAACCCGAGCACAAGGAGATGAGAAATGAGGTGCGTTTTAGAAACCTTTCCCGATCACACGGTGTACCACCTTCTGGGTTTCTCATGCATGTTTTCGAGGTAGGAAGATGCCCTTGAACCTGCAGATTTGGGACCCATGGGATGGGTAACAGGCAGTATTACTTTAAAGGCTCTGCGTTTGCTCCCCCAACCTCACCAAACCTCTCAGCCGCGAGAGTGTCCACCCTTATGTCTCCTCCAGCTGTGGGTCTAGATATGGTCAATCCAGGTTGCATCACAGCCCCTGAACGAATTTTGTAAGAATTTCTCTCTCTTTCACTGTCTTTGTTTCACGGGTTTTTAAAAGGAATTTATTTTTATAATGGGGTTTAGCTGCTTTTCACGGCTGTGTTTCTGCCGCTTTACAGCCACTTGACTCACTTCCAGAGAGATATCAATACATAGGTTTTAAGATTCTTACTAGTCAGATATATTCTTGTGCGGTGAATAGGGGGTGTTGAGTCCAGTTCACTGAGCAAGGAGTAGGTCTTTCTATTACATATGGGGTTTATGGAACGGTATCTGAGCTCATTTGAAACCCTTGTTTTATGCATCACCCCACCCCACCTTTCCCGTTAAGAAGCCATAATGTGTTTTCTAAACGTGTGACTCTGTTCTGTCTTGTAATTCAGTTCAAGTGTAGCGGTTTTTACATTCCCTCTATAAGTGATAGCTTATAATAAGTGTGTTTTTCTGTATGACTTATTTCACTTAGAATCGTCGTGGCTAAAGCCACTCATCATGCTGCTACTAGCCTTATGACATTGATTTCATGGCTGAGGGATATTCCATTGTACATAAGGACCACCACTTCTTTATCCATTTTTCTCTTTCCTGGGATATTTAAGGTGTCACGAAGTGGAGGTTCTTGTCAACAGAGCAGCCCCAAACTTTGGGGTGCCTGTGTCTTGCTGATTTTTAGTTTTCCCAATTTATACGCCCATGAGTGGAAGTGCCCTATGCGCTCTAAGCTGTGTTTTTTCGATGTTTCAGGACACACCGTACACTTCTCCAGAGTGGCTGTTGGCAATTTACATCCCGCCCATCAGCGTAGCAAGGCTCCCATTTCTCCATGGCCTGTCCTGCATTTCTGGTTTTGACACTTTTTTCCGCATGGCCCTTTTGACCGATGGGAAGCGAGACTTCTTTGTAGCGCTGATTTGCCTTTCCAGGTTGCTTGGTTGGCCAAAAAGGGCGTATGCGTTTTTTCCTGAATATATTCAGGAAAAAACGCATACGCCCTTTTTGGCCAAGGGCATCATTGTCGACATTTTGCCGCTTTTCATGTGCTTTAAAGGCGATTCGAATCGACCTCCTGAAATCTGTTTCCTGCAATTCTGCCTTGCTTTCAGATCCTCTTCGTTGCCTTCCCTCAATATATTTGTGGACGAGAGTTATCATTTATAACTCTGCAGGTTTGTGAATTGCAGTGCCCCTGAGCTCCATTTTTCAACTCGCTTTTTTGGGAGCTGGCCGCAAAAGCGCAGGATCGCCTCAGGCCCTATTCTGCTTCCGGGCGGCAGGCTGAGCCTGTGGTTAATTCTTCTTCCTGATGGGAAAATAGAGTGACCTGTGCCTGTCCCAACACCTAGAGCTAGTCTCTCATTGGCTCCCCCTCTTCCCGTTCATCCTCAGGACAAATTGCAAGCTGTACGGAACGGGAGGTTAAAGGTGCTGATTCTCCAAGGAGGGAGATTGCTAGTAAAGCGGCTGGAATGGCGAACCCGAGCACAAGGAGATGAGAAATGAGGTGCGTTTTAGAAACCTTTCCCGATCACACGGTGTACCACCTTCTGGGTTTCTCATGCATGTTTTCGAGGTAGGAAGATGCCCTTGAACCTGGAGATTTGGGACCCATGGGATGGGTAACAGGCAGTATTACTTTAAAGGCTCTGCGTTTGCTCCCCCAACCTCACCAAACCTCTCAGCCCCGAGAGTGTCCACCCTTATGTCTCATCCAGCTGTGGGTCTAGATATGGTCAATCCAGGTTGCATCACAGCCCCTGAACGAATTTTGTAAGAATTTCTCTCTCTTTCACTGTCTTTGTTTCACGGGTTTTTAAAAGGAATTTATTTTTATAATGGGGTTTAGCTGCTTTTCACGGCTGTGTTTCTGCCGCTTTACAGCCACTTGACTCACTTCCAGAGAGATATCAATACATAGGTTTTAAGATTCTTACTAGTCAGATATATTCTTGTGCGGTGAATAGGGGGTGTTGAGTCCAGTTCACTGAGCAAGGAGTAGGTCTTTCTATTACATATGGGGTTTATGGAACGGTATCTGAGCTCATTTGAAACCCTTGTTTTATGCATCACCCCACCCCACCTTTCCCGTTAAGAAGCCATAATGTGTTTTCTAAACGTGTGACTCTGTTCTGTCTTGTAATTCAGTTCAAGTGTAGCGGTTTTTACATTCCCTCTATAAGTGATAGCTTATAATAAGTGTGTTTTTCTGTATGACTTATTTCACTTAGAATCGTCGTGGCTAAAGCCACTCATCATGCTGCTACTAGCCTTATGACATTGATTTCATGGCTGAGGGATATTCCATTGTACATAAGGACCACCACTTCTTTATCCATTTTTCTCTTTCCTGGGATATTTAAGGTGTCACGAAGTGGAGGTTCTTGTCAACAGAGCAGCCCCAAACTTTGGGGTGCCTGTGTCTTGCTGATTTTTAGTTTTCCCAATTTATACGCCCATGAGTGGAAGTGCCCTATGCGCTCTAAGCTGTGTTTTTTCGATGTTTCAGGACACACCGTACACTTCTCCAGAGTGGCTGTTGGCAATTTACATCCCGCCCATCAGCGTAGCAAGGCTCCCATTTCTCCATGGCCTGTCCTGCATTTCTGGTTTTGACACTATTTTCCGCATGGCCCTTTTGACCGATGGGAAGCGAGACTTCTTTGTAGCGCTGATTTGCCTTTCCAGGTTGCTTGGTTGGCCAAAAAGGGCGTATGCGTTTTTTCCTGAATATATTCAGGAAAAAACGCATACGCCCTTTTTGGCCAAGGGCATCATTGTCGACGTTTTGCCGCTTTTCATGTGCTTTAAAGGCGATTCGAATCGACCTCCTGAAATCTGTTTCCTGCAATTCTGCCTTGCTTTCAGATCCTCTTCGGTGCCTTCCCTCAATATATTTGTGGACGAGAGTTATCATTTATAACTCTGCAGGTTTGTGAATTGCAGTGCCCCTGAGCTCCATTTTTCAACTCGCTTTTTTGGGAGCTGGCCGCAAAAGCGCAGGATCGCCTCAGGCCCTATTCTGCTTCCGGGCGGCAGGCTGAGCCTGTGGTTAATTCTTCTTCCTGATGGGAAAATAGAGTGACCTGTGCCTGTCCCAACACCTAGAGCTAGTCTCTCATTGGCTCCCCCTCTTCCCGTTCATCCTCAGGACAAATTGCAAGCTGTACGGAACGGGAGGTTAAAGGTGCTGATTCTCCAAGGAGGGAGATTGCTAGTAAAGCGGCTGGAATGGCGAACCCGAGCACAAGGAGATGAGAAATGAGGTGCGTTTTAGAAACCTTTCCCGATCACACGGTGTACCACCTTCTGGGTTTCTCATGCATGTTTTCGAGGTAGGAAGATGCCCTTGAACCTGCAGATTTGGGACCCATGGGATGGGTAACAGGCAGTATTACTTTAAAGGCTCTGCGTTTGCTCCCCCAACCTCACCAAACCTCTCAGCCCCGAGAGTGTCCACCCTTATGTCTCATCCAGCTGTGGGTCTAGATATGGTCAATCCAGGTTGCATCACAGCCCCTGAACGAATTTTGTAAGAAATTCTCTCTCTTTCACTGTCTTTGTTTCACGGGTTTTTAAAAGTAATTTATTTTTATAATGGGGTTTAGCTGTTTTTCACGGCTGTGTTTATGCGGCTTTACAGCCACTTGACTCACTTCCAGAGAGATATCAATACATAGGTTTTAAGATTCTTACTAGTCAGATATATTCTTGTGCGGTGAATAGGGGGTGTTGAGTCCAGTTCACTGAGCAAGGAGTAGGTCTTTCTATTACATATTGGGTTTATGGAACGGTATCTGAGCTCATTTGAAACCCTTGTTTTATGCATCACCCCACCCCACCTTTCCCGTTAAGCAGACATAGTGTGTTTTGTAAACGTGTGACTCTGTTCTGTTTTGTAATTCAGTTCAAGTGTAGCGGTTTTTACATTCCCTCTATAAGTGATAGCTTATGATAAGTGTCTTTTTCTGTGTGACTTATTTCACTTAGAATCGTCGTAGCTAAAGCCACTCATCATGCTGCTACTAGCCTTATGACATTGATTTCATGGCTGAGGGATATTCCATTGTACATAAGGACCACCACTTCTTTATCCATTTTTCTCTTTCCTGGGATATTTAAGGTGTCATGAAGTGGAGGTTCTTGTCAACAGAGCAGCCCTAAACTTTCGGGTGCCTGTGTCTTGCTGATTTTTAGTTTTCCCAATTTATACACCCATGAGTGGAAGTGCCCTATGCGCTCTAAGCTGTGTTTTTTTGATGTTTCAGGACACACCGTACACTTCTCCAGAGTGGCTGTTGGCAATTTACATCCCGCCCATCAGCGTAGCAAGGCTCCCATTTCTCCATGGCCTGTTCTGCATTTCTGGTTTTGACACTTTTTTCCGCGTGGCCCTTTTGACCGATGGGAAGCGAGACTTCTTTGTAGCGCTGATTTGCCTTTGCAGGTTGCTTGGTTGGCGGAAAAGGGCGTATGCGTTTTTTCCTGAATATATTCAGGAAAAAACGCATACGCCCTTTTTGGCCAAGGGCATCATTGTCGACGTTTTGCTGCTTTTCATGTGCTTTAAAGGCGATTCGAATCGACCTCCTGAAATCTGTTTCCTGCAATTCTGCCTTGCTTTCAGATCCTCTTCGGTGCCTTCCCTCAATATATTTGTGGACGAGAGTTATCATTTATAACTCTGCAGGTTTGTGAATTGCAGTGCCCCTGAGCTCCATTTTTCAACTCGCTTTTTTGGGAGCTGTCCGCAAAAGTGCAGGATCGCCTCAGGCCCTATTCTGCTTCCGGGCGGCAGGCTGAGCCTGTGGTTAATTCTTCTTCCTGATGGGAAAATAGAGTGACCTGTGCCTGTCCCAACACCTAGAGCTAGTCTCTCATTGGCTCCCCCTCTTCCCGTTCATCCTCAGGACAAATTGCAAGCTGTACGGAACGGGAGGTTAAAGGTGCTGATTCTCCAAGGAGGGAGATTGCTAGTAAAGCGGCTGGAATGGCGAACCCGAGCACAAGGAGATGAGAAATGAGGTGCGTTTTAGAAACCTTTCCCGATCACACGGTGTACCACCTTCTGGGTTTCTCATGCATGTTTTCGAGGTAGGAAGATGCCCTTGAACCTGCAGATTTGGGACTCATGGGATGGGTAACAGGCAGTATTACTTTAAAGGCTCTGCGTTTGCTCCCCCAACCTCACCAAACCTCTCAGCCGCGAGAGTGTCCACCCTTATGTCTCCTCCAGCTGTGGGTCTAGATATGGTCAATCCAGGTTGCATCACAGCCCCTGAACGATTTTTGTAAGAATTTCTCTCTCTTTCACTGTCTTTGTTTCACGGGTTTTTAAAAGGAATTTATTTTTATAATGGGGTTTAGCTGCTTTTCACGGCTGTGTTTCTGCCGCTTTACAGCCACTTGACTCACTTCCAGAGAGATATCAATACATAGGTTTTAAGATTCTTACTAGTCAGATATATTCTTGTGCGGTGAATAGGGGGTGTTGAGTCCAGTTCACTGAGCAAGGAGTAGGTCTTTCTATTACATATGGGGTTTATGGAACGGTATCTGAGCTCATTTGAAACCCTTGTTTTATGCATCACCCCACCCCACCTTTCCCGTTAAGAAGCCATAATGTGTTTTCTAAACGTGTGACTCTGTTCTGTCTTGTAATTCAGTTCAAGTGTAGCGGTTTTTACATTCCCTCTATAAGTGATAGCTTATAATAAGTGTGTTTTTCTGTATGACTTATTTCACTTAGAATCGTCGTGGCTAAAGCCACTCATCATGCTGCTACTAGCCTTATGACATTGATTTCATGGCTGAGGGATATTCCATTGTACATAAGGACCACCACTTCTTTATCCATTTTTCTCTTTCCTGGGATATTTAAGGTGTCACGAAGTGGAGGTTCTTGTCAACAGAGCAGCCCCAAACTTTGGGGTGCCTGTGTCTTGCTGATTTTTAGTTTTCCCAATTTATACGCCCATGAGTGGAAGTGCCCTATGCGCTCTAAGCTGTGTTTTTTCGATGTTTCAGGACACACCGTACACTTCTCCAGAGTGGCTGTTGGCAATTTACATCCCGCCCATCAGCGTAGCAAGGCTCCCATTTCTCCATGGCCTGTCCTGCATTTCTGGTTTTGACACTTTTTTCCGCATGGCCCTTTTGACCGATGGGAAGCGAGACTTCTTTGTAGCGCTGATTTGCCTTTCCAGGTTGCTTGGTTGGCCAAAAAGGGCGTATGCGTTTTTTCCTGAATATATTCAGGAAAAAACGCATACGCCCTTTTTGGCCAAGGGCATCATTGTCGACGTTTTGCCGCTTTTCATGTGCTTTAAAGGCGATTCGAATCGACCTCCTGAAATCTGTTTCCTGCAATTCTGCCTTGCTTTCAGATCCTCTTCGTTGCCTTCCCTCAATATATTTGTGGACGAGAGTTATCATTTATAACTCTGCAGGTTTGTGAATTGCAGTGCCCCTGAGCTCCATTTTTCAACTCGCTTTTTTGGGAGCTGGCCGCAAAAGCGCAGGATCGCCTCAGGCCCTATTCTGCTTCTGGGCGGCAGGCTGAGCCTGTGGTTAATTCTTCTTCCTGATGGGAAAATAGAGTGACCTGTGCCTGTCCCAACACCTAGAGCTAGTCTCTCATTGGCTCCCCCTCTTCCCGTTCATCCTCAGGACAAATTGCAAGCTGTACGGAACGGGAGGTTAAAGGTGCTGATTCTCCAAGGAGGGAGATTGCTAGTAAAGCGGCTGGAATGGCGAACCCGAGCACAAGGAGATGAGAAATGAGGTGCGTTTTAGAAACCTTTCCCAATCACACGGTGTACCACCTTCTGGGTTTCTCATGCATGTTTTCGAGGTAGGAAGATGCCCTTGAACCTGCAGATATGGGGGACCCATGGGATGGGTAACAGGCAGTATTACTTTAAAGGCTCTGCGTTTGCTCCCCCAACCTCACCAAACCTCTCAGCCGCGAGAGTGTCCACCCTTATGTCTCCTCCAGCTGTGGGTCTAGATATGGTCAATCCAGGTTGCATCACAGCCCCTGAACGAATTTTGTAAGAATTTCTCTCTCTTTCACTGTCTTTGTTTCACGGGTTTTTAAAAGGAACTTATTTTTATAATGGGGTTTAGCTGCTTTTCACGGCTGTGTTTCTGCCGCTTTACAGCCACTTGACTCACTTCCAGAGAGATATCAATACATAGGTTTTAAGATTCTTACTAGTCAGATATATTCTTGTGCGGTGAATAGGGGGTGTTGAGTCCAGTTCACTGAGCAAGGAGTAGGTCTTTCTATTACATATGGGGTTTATGGAACGGTATCTGAGCTCATTTGAAACCCTTGTTTTATGCATCACCCCACCCCACCTTTCCCGTTAAGAAGCCATAATGTGTTTTCTAAACGTGTGACTCTGTTCTGTCTTGTAATTCAGTTCAAGTGTAGCGGTTTTTACATTCCCTCTATAAGTGATAGCTTATAATAAGTGTGTTTTTCTGTATGACTTATTTCACTTAGAATCGTCGTGGCTAAAGCCACTCATCATGCTGCTACTAGCCTTATGACATTGATTTCATGGCTGAGGGATATTCCATTGTACATAAGGACCACCACTTCTTTATCCATTTTTCTCTTTCCTGGGATATTTAAGGTGTCACGAAGTGGAGGTTCTTGTCAACAGAGCAGCCCCAAACTTTGGGGTGCCTGTGTCTTGCTGATTTTTAGTTTTCCCAATTTATACGCCCATGAGTGGAAGTGCCCTATGCGCTCTAAGCTGTGTTTTTTCGATGTTTCAGGACACACCGTACACTTCTCCAGAGTGGCTGTTGGCAATTTACATCCCGCCCATCAGCGTAGCAAGGCTCCCATTTCTCCATGGCCTGTCCTGCATTTCTGGTTTTGACACTTTTTTCCGCATGGCCCTTTTGACCGATGGGAAGCGAGACTTCTTTGTAGCGCTGATTTGCCTTTCCAGGTTGCTTGGTTGGCCAAAAAGGGCGTATGCGTTTTTTCCTGAATATATTCAGGAAAAAACGCATACGCCCTTTTTGGCCAAGGGCATCATTGTCGACGTTTTGCCGCTTTTCATGTGCTTTAAAGGCGATTCGAATCGACCTCCTGAAATCTGTTTCCTGCAATTCTGCCTTGCTTTCAGATCCTCTTCGTTGCCTTCCCTCAATATATTTGTGGACGAGAGTTATCATTTATAACTCTGCAGGTTTGTGAATTGCAGTGCCCCTGAGCTCCATTTTTCAACTCGCTTTTTTGGGAGCTGGCCGCAAAAGCGCAGGATCGCCTCAGGCCCTATTCTGCTTCTGGGCGGCAGGCTGAGCCTGTGGTTAATTCTTCTTCCTGATGGGAAAATAGAGTGACCTGTGCCTGTCCCAACACCTAGAGCTAGTCTCTCATTGGCTCCCCCTCTTCCCGTTCATCCTCAGGACAAATTGCAAGCTGTACGGAACGGGAGGTTAAAGGTGCTGATTCTCCAAGGAGGGAGATTGCTAGTAAAGCGGCTGGAATGGCGAACCCGAGCACAAGGAGATGAGAAATGAGGTGCGTTTTAGAAACCTTTCCCAATCACACGGTGTACCACCTTCTGGGTTTCTCATGCATGTTTTCGAGGTAGGAAGATGCCCTTGAACCTGCAGATATGGGGGACCCATGGGATGGGTAACAGGCAGTATTACTTTAAAGGCTCTGCGTTTGCTCCCCCAACCTCACCAAACCTCTCAGCCGCGAGAGTGTCCACCCTTATGTCTCCTCCAGCTGTGGGTCTAGATATGGTCAATCCAGGTTGCATCACAGCCCCTGAACGAATTTTGTAAGAATTTCTCTCTCTTTCACTGTCTTTGTTTCACGGGTTTTTAAAAGGAACTTATTTTTATAATGGGGTTTAGCTGCTTTTCACGGCTGTGTTTCTGCCGCTTTACAGCCACTTGACTCACTTCCAGAGAGATATCAATACATAGGTTTTAAGATTCTTACTAGTCAGATATATTCTTGTGCGGTGAATAGGGGGTGTTGAGTCCAGTTCACTGAGCAAGGAGTAGGTCTTTCTATTACATATGGGGTTTATGGAACGGTATCTGAGCTCATTTGAAACCCTTGTTTTATGCATCACCCCACCCCACCTTTCCCGTTAAGAAGCCATAATGTGTTTTCTAAACGTGTGACTCTGTTCTGTCTTGTAATTCAGTTCAAGTGTAGCGGTTTTTACATTCCCTCTATAAGTGATAGCTTATAATAAGTGTGTTTTTCTGTATGACTTATTTCACTTAGAATCGTCGTGGCTAAAGCCACTCATCATGCTGCTACTAGCCTTATGACATTGATTTCATGGCTGAGGGATATTCCATTGTACATAAGGACCACCACTTCTTTATCCATTTTTCTCTTTCCTGGGATATTTAAGGTGTCACGAAGTGGAGGTTCTTGTCAACAGAGCAGCCCCAAACTTTGGGGTGCCTGTGTCTAGCTGATTTTTAGTTTTCCCAATTTATATGCCCATGAGTGGAAGTGCCCTATGCGCTCTAAGCTGTGTTTTTTCGATGTTTCAGGACACACCGTACACTTCTCCAGAGTGGCTGTTGGCAATTTACATCCCGCCCATCAGCGTAGCAAGGCTCCCATTTCTCCATGGCCTGTCCTGCATTTCTGGTTTTGACACTTTTTTCCGCATGGCCCTTTTGACCGATGGGAAGCGAGACTTCTTTGTAGCGCTGATTTGCCTTTCCAGGTTGCTTGGTTGGCCAAAAAGGGCGTATGCGTTTTTTCCTGAATATATTCAGGAAAAAACGCATACGCCCTTTTTGGCCAAGGGCATCATTGTCGACATTTTGCCGCTTTTCATGTGCTTTAAAGGCGATTCGAATCGACCTCCTGAAATCTGTTTCCTGCAATTCTGCCTTGCTTTCAGATCCTCTTCGTTGCCTTCCCTCAATATATTTGTGGACGAGAGTTATCATTTATAACTCTGCAGGTTTGTGAATTGCAGTGGCCCTGAGCTCCATTTTTCAACTCGCTTTTTTGGGAGCTGGCCGCAAAAGCGCAGGATCGCCTCAGGCCCTATTCTGCTTCCGGGCGGCAGGCTGAGCCTGTGGTTAATTCTTCTTCCTGATGGGAAAATAGAGTGACCTGTGCCTGTCCCAACACCTAGAGCTAGTCTCTCATTGGCTCCCCCTCTTCCCGTTCATCCTCAGGACAAATTGCAAGCTGTACGGAACGGGAGGTTAAAGGTGCTGATTCTCCAAGGAGGGAGATTGCTAGTAAAGCGGCTGGAATGGCGAACCCGAGCACAAGGAGATGAGAAATGAGGTGCGTTTTAGAAACCTTTCCCGATCACACGGTGTACCACCTTCTGGGTTTCTCATGCATGTTTTCGAGGTAGGAAGATGCCCTTGAACCTGCAGATTTGGGACCCATGGGATGGGTAACAGGCAGTATTACTTTAAAGGCTCTGCGTTTGCTCCCCCAACCTCACCAAACCTCTCAGCCCCGAGAGTGTCCACCCTTATGTCTCATCCAGCTGTGGGTCTAGATATGGTCAATCCAGGTTGCATCACAGCCCCTGAACGAATTTTGTAAGAAATTCTCTCTCTTTCACTGTCTTTGTTTCACGGGTTTTTAAAAGTAATTTATTTTTATAATGGGGTTTAGCTGTTTTTCACGGCTGTGTTTATGCGGCTTTACAGCCACTTGACTCACTTCCAGAGAGATATCAATACATAGGTTTTAAGATTCTTACTAGTCAGATATATTCTTGCGCGGTGAATAGGGGGTGTTGAGTCCAGTTCACTGAGCAAGGAGTAGGTCTTTCTATTACATATTGGGTTTATGGAACGGTATCTGAGCTCATTTGAAACCCTTGTTTTATGCATCACCCCACCCCACCTTTCCCGTTAAGCAGACATAGTGTGTTTTGTAAACGTGTGACTCTGTTCTGTTTTGTAATTCAGTTCAAGTGTAGCGGTTTTTACATTCCCTCTATAAGTGATAGCTTATGATAAGTGTCTTTTTCTGTGTGACTTATTTCACTTAGAATCGTCGTAGCTAAAGCCACTCATCATGCTGCTACTAGCCTTATGACATTGATTTCATGGCTGAGGGATATTCCATTGTACATAAGGACCACCACTTCTTTATCCATTTTTCTCTTTCCTGGGATATTTAAGGTGTCATGAAGTGGAGGTTCTTGTCAACAGAGCAGCCCTAAACTTTCGGGTGCCTGTGTCTTGCTGATTTTTAGTTTTCCCAATTTATACGCCCATGAGTGGAAGTGCCCTATGCGCTCTAAGCTGTGTTTTTTTGATGTTTCAGGACACACCGTACACTTCTCCAGAGTGGCTGTTGGCAATTTACATCCCGCCCATCAGCGTAGCAAGGCTCCCATTTCTCCATGGCCTGTTCTGCATTTCTGGTTTTGACACTTTTTTCCGCGTGGCCCTTTTGACCGATGGGAAGCGAGACTTCTTTGTAGCGCTGATTTGCCTTTCCAGGTTGCTTGGTTGGCCGAAAAGGGCGTATGCGTTTTTTCCTGAATATATTCAGGAAAAAACGCATACGCCCTTTTTGGCCAAGGGCATCATTGTCGACGTTTTGCCACTTTTCATGTGCTTTAAAGGCGATTCGAATCGACCTCCTGAAATCTGTTTCCTGCAATTCTGCCTTGCTTTCAGATCCTCTTCGGTGCCTTCCCTCAATATATTTGTGGACGAGAGTTATCATTTATAACTCTGCAGGTTTGTGAATTGCAGTGCCCCTGAGCTCCATTTTTCAACTCGCTTTTTTGGGAGCTGTCCGCAAAAGTGCAGGATCGCCTCAGGCCCTATTCTGCTTCCGGGCGGCAGGCTGAGCCTGTGGTTAATTCTTCTTCCTGATGGGAAAATAGAGTGACCTGTGCCTGTCCCAACACCTAGAGCTAGTCTCTCATTGGCTCCCCCTCTTCCCGTTCATCCTCAGGACAAATTGCAAGCTGTACGGAACGGGAGGTTAAAGGTGCTGATTCTCCAAGGAGGGAGATTGCTAGTAAAGTGGCTGGAATGGCGAACCCGAGCACAAGGAGATGAGAAATGAGGTGCGTTTTAGAAACCTTTCCCAATCACACGGTGTACCACCTTCTGGGTTTCTCATGCATGTTTTCGAGGTAGGAAGATGCCCTTGAACCTGCAGATATGGGGGACCCATGGGATGGGTAACAGGCAGTATTACTTTAAAGGCTCTGCGTTTGCTCCCCCAACCTCACCAAACCTCTCAGCCGCGAGAGTGTCCACCCTTATGTCTCCTCCAGCTGTGGGTCTAGATATGGTCAATCCAGGTTGCATCACAGCCCCTGAACGAATTTTGTAAGAATTTCTCTCTCTTTCACTGTCTTTGTTTCATGGGTTTTTAAAAGGAATTTATTTTTATAATGGGGTTTAGCTGCTTTTCACGGCTGTGTTTCTGCCGCTTTACAGCCACTTGACTCACTTCCAGAGAGATATCAATACATAGGTTTTAAGATTCTTACTAGTCAGATATATTCTTGTGCGGTGAATAGGGGGTGTTGAGTCCAGTTCACTGAGCAAGGAGTAGGTCTTTCTATTACATATGGGGTTTATGGAACGGTATCTGAGCTCATTTGAAAGCCTTGTTTTATGCATCACCCCACCCCACCTTTCCCGTTAAGAAGCCATAATGTGTTTTCTAAACGTGTGACTCTGTTCTGTCTTGTAATTCAGTTCAAGTGTAGCGGTTTTTACATTCCCTCTATAAGTGATAGCTTATAATAAGTGTGTTTTTCTGTATGACTTATTTCACTTAGAATCGTCGTGGCTAAAGCCACTCATCATGCTGCTACTAGCCTTATGACATTGATTTCATGGCTGAGGGATATTCCATTGTACATAAGGACCACCACTTCTTTATCCATTTTTCTCTTTCCTGGGATATTTAAGGTGTCACGAAGTGGAGGTTCTTGTCAACAGAGCAGCCCCAAACTTTGGGGTGCCTGTGTCTTGCTGATTTTTAGTTTTCCCAATTTATACGCCCATGAGTGGAAGTGCCCTATGCGCTCTAAGCTGTGTTTTTTCGATGTTTCAGGACACACCGTACACTTCTCCAGAGTGGCTGTTGGCAATTTACATCCCGCCCATCAGCGTAGCAAGGCTCCCATTTCTCCATGGCCTGTCCTGCATTTCTGGTTTTGACACTTTTTTCCGCATGGCCCTTTTGACCGATGGGAAGCGAGACTTCTTTGTAGCGCTGATTTGCCTTTCCAGGTTGCTTGGTTGGCCAAAAAGGGCGTATGCGTTTTTTCCTGAATATATTCAGGAAAAAACGCATACGCCCTTTTTGGCCAAGGGCATCATTGTCGACGTTTTGCCGCTTTTCATGTGCTTTAAAGGCGATTCGAATCGACCTCCTGAAATCTGTTTCCTGCAATTCTGCCTTGCTTTCAGATCCTCTTCGTTGCCTTCCCTCAATATATTTGTGGACGAGAGTTATCATTTATAACTCTGCAGGTTTGTGAATTGCAGTGCCCCTGAGCTCCATTTTTCAACTCGCTTTTTTGGGAGCTGGCCGCAAAAGCGCAGGATCGCCTCAGGCCCTATTCTGCTTCCGGGCGGCAGGCTGAGCCTGTGGTTAATTCTTCTTCCTGATGGGAAAATAGAGTGACCTGTGCCTGTCCCAACACCTAGAGCTAGTCTCTCATTGGCTCCCCCTCTTCCCGTTCATCCTCAGGACAAATTGCAAGCTGTACGGAACGGGAGGTTAAAGGTGCTGATTCTCCAAGGAGGGAGATTGCTAGTAAAGCGGCTGGAATGGCGAACCCGAGCACAAGGAGATGAGAAATGAGGTGCGTTTTAGAAACCTTTCCCGATCACACGGTGTACCACCTTCTGGGTTTCTCATGCATGTTTTCGAGGTAGGAAGATGCCCTTGAACCTGGAGATTTGGGACCCATGGGATGGGTAACAGGCAGTATTACTTTAAAGGCTCTGCGTTTGCTCCCCCAACCTCACCAAACCTCTCAGCCCCGAGAGTGTCCACCCTTATGTCTCATCCAGCTGTGGGTCTAGATATGGTCAATCCAGGTTGCATCACAGCCCCTGAACGAATTTTGTAAGAAATTCTCTCTCTTTCACTGTCTTTGTTTCACGGGTTTTTAAAAGTAATTTATTTTTATAATGGGGTTTAGCTGTTTTTCACGGCTGTGTTTATGCGGCTTTACAGCCACTTGACTCACTTCCAGAGAGATATCAATACATAGGTTTTAAGATTCTTACTAGTCAGATATATTCTTGTGCGGTGAATAGGGGGTGTTGAGTCCAGTTCACTGAGCAAGGAGTAGGTCTTTCTATTACATATTGGGTTTATGGAACGGTATCTGAGCTCATTTGAAACCCTTGTTTTATGCATCACCCCACCCCACCTTTCCCGTTAAGCAGACATAGTGTGTTTTGTAAACGTGTGACTCTGTTCTGTTTTGTAATTCAGTTCAAGTGTAGCGGTTTTTACATTCCCTCTATAAGTGATAGCTTATGATAAGTGTCTTTTTCTGTGTGACTTATTTCACTTAGAATCGTCGTAGCTAAAGCCACTCATCATGCTGCTACTAGCCTTATGACATTGATTTCATGGCTGAGGGATATTCCATTGTACATAAGGACCACCACTTCTTTATCCATTTTTCTCTTTCCTGGGATATTTAAGGTGTCATGAAGTGGAGGTTCTTGTCAACAGAGCAGCCCTAAACTTTCGGGTGCCTGTGTCTTGCTGATTTTTAGTTTTCCCAATTTATACGCCCATGAGTGGAAGTGCCCTATGCGCTCTAAGCTGTGTTTTTTTGATGTTTCAGGACACACCGTACACTTCTCCAGAGTGGCTGTTGGCAATTTACATCCCGCCCATCAGCGTAGCAAGGCTCCCATTTCTCCATGGCCTGTTCTGCATTTCTGGTTTTGACACTTTTTTCCGCGTGGCCCTTTTGACCGATGGGAAGCGAGACTTCTTTGTAGCGCTGATTTGCCTTTCCAGGTGGCTTGGTTGGCCGAAAAGGGCGTATGCGTTTTTTCCTGAATATATTCAGGAAAAAACGCATACGCCCTTTTTGGCCAAGGGCATCATTGTCGACGTTTTGCCACTTTTCATGTGCTTTAAAGGCGATTCGAATCGACCTCCTGAAATCTGTTTCCTGCAATTCTGCCTTGCTTTCAGATCCTCTTCGTTGCCTTCCCTCAATATATTTGTGGACGAGAGTTATCATTTATAACTCTGCAGGTTTGTGAATTGCAGTGCCCCTGAGCTCCATTTTTCAACTCGCTTTTTTGGGAGCTGGCCACAAAAGCGCAGGATTGCCTCAGGCCCTATTCTGCTTCCGGGCGGCAGGCTGAGCCTGTGGTTAATTCTTCTTCCTGATGGGAAAATAGAGTGACCTGTGCCTGTCCCAACACCTAGAGCTAGTCTCTCATTGGCTCCCCCTCTTCCCGTTCATCCTCAGGACATATTGCAAGCTGTAAGGAACGGGAGGTTAAAGGTGCTGATTCTCCAAGGAGGGAGATTGCTAGTAAAGCGGCTGGAATGGCGAACCCGAGCACAAGGAGATGAGAAATGAGGTGCGTTTTAGAAACCTTTCCCGATCACACGGTGTACCACCTTCTGGGTTTCTCATGCATGTTTTCGAGGTAGGAAGATGCCCTTGAACCTGCAGATTTGGGACCCATGGGATGGGTAACAGGCAGTATTACTTTAAAGGCTCTGCGTTTGCTCCCCCAACCTCACCAAACCTCTCAGCCCCGAGAGTGTCCACCCTTATGTCTCCTCCAGCTGTGGGTCTAGATATGGTCAATCCAGGTTGCATCACAGCCCCTGAACGAATTTTGTAAGAATTTCTCTCTCTTTCACTGTCTTTGTTTCACGGGTTTTTAAAAGTAATTTATTTTTATAATGGGGTTTAGCTGCTTTTCACGGCTGTGTTTCTGCCGCTTTACACCCACTTGACTCACTTCCAGAGAGATATCAATACATAGGTTTTAAGATTCTTACTAGTCAGATATATTCTTGCGCGGTGAATAGGGGGTGTTGAGTCCAGTTCACTGAGCAAGGAGTAGGTCTTTCTATTACATATTGGGTTTATGGAACGGTATCTGAGCTCATTTGAAACCCTTGTTTTATGCATCACCCCACCCCACCTTTCCCGTTAAGCAGCCATAGTGTGTTTTCTAAACGTGTGACTCTGTTCTGTTTTGTAATTCAGTTCAAGTGTAGCGGTTTTTACATTCCCTCTATAAGTGATAGCTTATAATAAGTGTGTTTTTCTGTATGACTTATTTCACTTAGAATCGTCGTAGCTAAAGCCACTCATCATGCTGCTACTAGCCTTATGACATTGATTTCATGGCTGAGGGATATTCCATTGTACATAAGGACCACCACTTCTTTATCCATTTTTCTCTTTCCTGGGATATTTAAGGTGTCACGAAGTGGAGGTTCTTGTCAACAGAGCAGCCCCAAACTTTGGGGTGCCTGTGTCTTGCTGATTTTTAGTTTTCCCAATTTATACGCCCATGAGTGGAAGTGCCCTATGCGCTCTAAGCTGTGTTTTTTCGATGTTTCAGGACACACCGTACACTTCTCCAGAGTGGCTGTTGGCAATTTACATCCTGCCCATCAGCGTAGCAAGGCTCCCATTTCTCCATGGCCTGTTCTGCATTTCTGCTTTTGACACCTTTTTCCGCATGGCCCTTTTGACCGATGGGAAGCGAGACTTCTTTGTAGCGCTGATTTGCCTTTCCAGGTTGCTTGGTTGGCCAAAAAGGGCGTATGCGTTTTTTCCTGAATATATTCAGGAAAAAACGCATACGCCCTTTTTGGCCAAGGGCATCATTGTCGACGTTTTGCTGCTTTTCATGTGCTTTAAAGGCGATTCGAATCGACCTCCTGAAATCTGTTTCCTGCAATTCTGCCTTGCTTTCAGATCCTCTTCGTTGCCTTCCCTCAATATATTTGTGGACGAGAGTTATCATTTATAACTCTGCAGGTTTGTGAATTGCAGTGCCCCTGAGCTCCATTTTTCAACTCGCTTTTTTGGGAGCTGTCCGCAAAAGCGCAGGATCGCCTCAGGCCCTATTCTGCTTCCGGGCGGCAGGCTGAGCCTGTGGTTAATTCTTCTTCCTGATGGGAAAATAGAGTGACCTGTGCCTGTCCCAACACCTAGAGCTAGTCTCTCATTGGCTCCCCCTCTTCCCGTTCATCCTCAGGACAAATTGCAAGCTGTACGGAACGGGAGGTTAAAGGTGCTGATTCTCCAAGGAGGGAGATTGCTAGTAAAGCGGCTGGAATGGCGAACCCGAGCACAAGGAGATGAGAAATGAGGTGCGTTTTAGAAACCTTTCCCGATCACACGGTGTACCACCTTCTGGGTTTCTCATGCATGTTTTCGAGGTAGGAAGATGCCCTTGAACCTGGAGATTTGGGACCCATGGGATGGGTAACAGGCAGTATTACTTTAAAGGCTCTGCGTTTGCTCCCCCAACCTCACCAAACCTCTCAGCCCCGAGAGTGTCCACCCTTATGTCTCATCCAGCTGTGGGTCTAGATATGGTCAATCCAGGTTGCATCACAGCCCCTGAACGAATTTTGTAAGAAATTCTCTCTCTTTCACTGTCTTTGTTTCACGGGTTTTTAAAAGTAATTTATTTTTATAATGGGGTTTAGCTGTTTTTCACGGCTGTGTTTATGCGGCTTTACAGCCACTTGACTCACTTCCAGAGAGATATCAATACATAGGTTTTAAGATTCTTACTAGTCAGATATATTCTTGTGCGGTGAATAGGGGATGTTGAGTCCAGTTCACTGAGCAAGGAGTAGGTCTTTCTATTACATATTGGGTTTATGGAACGGTATCTGAGCTCATTTGAAACCCTTGTTTTATTCATCACCCCACCCCACCTTTCCGGTTAAGCAGCCATAGTGTGTTTTGTAAACGTGTGACTCTGTTCTGTTTTGTAATTCAGTTCAAGTGTAGCGGTTTTTACATTCCCTCTATAAGTGATAGCTTATGATAAGTGTCTTTTTCTGTGTGACTTATTTCACTTAGAATCGTCGTAGCTAAAGCCACTCATCATGCTGCTACTAGCCTTATGACATTGATTTCATGGCTGAGTGATATTCCATTGTACATAAGGACCACCACTTCTTTATCCATTTTTCTCTTTCCTGGGATATTTAAGGTGTCATGAAGTGGAGGTTCTTGTCAACAGAGCAGCCCTAAACTTTCGGGTGCCTGTGTCTTGCTGATTTTTAGTTTTCCCAATTTATAAGCCCATGAGTGGAAGTGCCCTATGCGCTCTAAGCTGTGTTTTTTTGATGTTTCAGGACACACCGTACAGTTCTCCAGAGTGGCTGTTGGGAATTTACATCCCGCCCATCAGCGTAGCAAGGCTCCCATTTCTCCATGGCCTGTTCTGCATTTCTGCTTTTGACACTTTTTTCCGCGTGGCCCTTTTGACCGATGGGAAGCGAGACTTCTTTGTAGCGCTGATTTGCCTTTCCAGGTTGCTTGGTTGGCCGAAAAGGGCGTATGCGTTTTTTCCTGAATATATTCAGGAAAAAACGCATACGCCCTTTTTGGCCAAGGGCATCATTGTCGACGTTTTGCCACTTTTCATGTGCTTTAAAGGCGATTCGAATCGACCTCCTGAAATCTGTTTCCTGCAATTCTGCCTTGCTTTCAGATCCTCTTCGGTGCCTTCCCTCAATATATTTGTGGACGAGAGTTATCATTTATAACTCTGCAGGTTTGTGAATTGCAGTGCCCCTGAGCTCCATTTTTCAACTCGCTTTTTTGGGAGCTGTCCGCAAAAGCGCAGGATCGCCTCAGGCCCTATTCTGCTTCCGGGCGGCAGGCTGAGCCTGTGGTTAATTCTTCTTCCTGATGGGAAAATAGAGTGACCTGTGCCTGTCCCAACACCTAGAGCTAGTCTCTCATTGGCTCCCCCTCTTCCCGTTCATCCTCAGGACAAATTGCAAGCTGTACGGAACGGGAGGTTAAAGGTGCTGATTCTCCAAGGAGGGAGATTGCTAGTAAAGCGGCTGGAATGGCGAACCCGAGCACAAGGAGATGAGAAATGAGGTGCGTTTTAGAAACCTTTCCCGATCACACGGTGTACCACCTTCTGGGTTTCTCATGCATGTTTTCGAGGTAGGAAGATGCCCTTGAACCTGCAGATTTGGGACCCATGGGATGGGTAACAGGCAGTATTACTTTAAAGGCTCTGCGTTTGCTCCCCCAACCTCACCAAACCTCTCAGCCGCGAGAGTGTCCACCCTTATGTCTCCTCCAGCTGTGGGTCTAGATATGGTCAATCCAGGTTGCATCACAGCCCCTGAACGAATTTTGTAAGAATTTCTCTCTCTTTCACTGTCTTTGTTTCACGGGTTTTTAAAAGTAATTTATTTTTATAATGGGGTTTAGCTGCTTTTCACGGCTGTGTTTCTGCCGCTTTACAGCCACTTGACTCACTTCCAGAGAGATATCAATACATAGGTTTTAAGATTCTTACTAGTCAGATATATTCTTCTGCGGTGAATAGGGGGTGTTGAGTCCAGTTCACTGAGCAAGGAGTAGGTCTTTCTATTACATATGGGGTTTATGGAACGGTATCTGAGCTCATTTGAAACCCTTGTTTTATGCATCACCCCACCCCACCTTTCCCGTTAAGAAGCCATAATGTGTTTTCTAAACGTGTGACTCTGTTCTGTCTTGTAATTCAGTTCAAGTGTAGCGGTTTTTACATTCCCTCTATAAGTGAAAGCTTATAATAAGTGTGTTTTTCTGTATGACTTATTTCACTTAGAATCGTCGTGGCTAAAGCCACTCATCATGCTGCTACTAGCCTTATGACATTGATTTCATGGCTGAGGGATATTCCATTGTACATAAGGACCACCACTTCTTTATCCATTTTTCTCTTTCCTGGGATATTTAAGGTGTCACGAAGTGGAGGTTCTTGTCAACAGAGCAGCCCCAAACTTTGGGGTGCCTGTGTCTTGCTGATTTTTAGTTTTCCCAATTTATACGCCCATGAGTGGAAGTGCCCTATGCGCTCTAAGCTGTGTTTTTTCGATGTTTCAGGACACACCGTACACTTCTCCAGAGTGGCTGTTGGCAATTTACATCCCGCCCATCAGCGTAGCAAGGCTCCCATTTCTCCATGGCCTGTCCTGCATTTCTGGTTTTGACACTTTTTTCCGCATGGCCCTTTTGACCGATGGGAAGCGAGACTTCTTTGTAGCGCTGATTTGCCTTTCCAGGTTGCTTGGTTGGCCAAAAAGGGCGTATGCGTTTTTTCCTGAATATATTCAGGAAAAAACGCATACGCCCTTTTTGGCCAAGGGCATCATTGTCGACATTTTGCCGCTTTTCATGTGCTTTAAAGGCGATTCGAATCGACCTCCTGAAATCTGTTTCCTGCAATTCTGCCTTGCTTTCAGATCCTCTTCGTTGCCTTCCCTCAATATATTTGTGGACGAGAGTTATCATTTATAACTCTGCAGGTTTGTGAATTGCAGTGCCCCTGAGCTCCATTTTTCAACTCGCTTTTTTGGGAGCTGTCCGCAAAAGCGCAGGATCGCCTCAGGCCCTATTCTGCTTCCGGGCGGCAGGCTGAGCCTGTGGTTAATTCTTCTTCCTGATGGGAAAATAGAGTGACCTGTGCCTGTCCCAACACCTAGAGCTAGTCTCTCATTGGCTCCCCCTCTTCCCGTTCATCCTCAGGACAAATTGCAAGCTGTACGGAACGGGAGGTTAAAGGTGCTGATTCTCCAAGGAGGGAGATTGCTAGTAAAGCGGCTGGAATGGCGAACCCGAGCACAAGGAGATGAGAAATGAGGTGCGTTTTAGAAACCTTTCCCGATCACACGGTGTACCACCTTCTGGGTTTCTCATGCATGTTTTCGAGGTAGGAAGATGCCCTTGAACCTGGAGATTTGGGACCCATGGGATGGGTAACAGGCAGTATTACTTTAAAGGCTCTGCGTTTGCTCCCCCAACCTCACCAAACCTCTCAGCCCCGAGAGTGTCCACCCTTATGTCTCATCCAGCTGTGGGTCTAGATATGGTCAATCCAGGTTGCATCACAGCCCCTGAACGAATTTTGTAAGAATTTCTCTCTCTTTCACTGTCTTTGTTTCACGGGTTTTTAAAAGGAATTTATTTTTATAATGGGGTTTAGCTGCTTTTCACGGCTGTGTTTCTGCCGCTTTACAGCCACTTGACTCACTTCCAGAGAGATATCAATACATAGGTTTTAAGATTCTTACTAGTCAGATATATTCTTGTGCGGTGAATAGGGGGTGTTGAGTCCAGTTCACTGAGCAAGGAGTAGGTCTTTCTATTACATATGGGGTTTATGGAACGGTATCTGAGCTCATTTGAAACCCTTGTTTTATGCATCACCCCACCCCACCTTTCCCGTTAAGAAGCCATAATGTGTTTTCTAAACGTGTGACTCTGTTCTGTCTTGTAATTCAGTTCAAGTGTAGCGGTTTTTACATTCCCTCTATAAGTGATAGCTTATAATAAGTGTGTTTTTCTGTATGACTTATTTCACTTAGAATCGTCGTGGCTAAAGCCACTCATCATGCTGCTACTAGCCTTATGACATTGATTTCATGGCTGAGGGATATTCCATTGTACATAAGGACCACCACTTCTTTATCCATTTTTCTCTTTCCTGGGATATTTAAGGTGTCACGAAGTGGAGGTTCTTGTCAACAGAGCAGCCCCAAACTTTGGGGTGCCTGTGTCTTGCTGATTTTTAGTTTTCCCAATTTATACGCCCATGAGTGGAAGTGCCCTATGTGCTCTAAGCTGTGTTTTTTCGATGTTTCAGGACACACCGTACACTTCTCCAGAGTGGCTGTTGGCAATTTACATCCCGCCCATCAGCGTAGCAAGGCTCCCATTTCTCCATGGCCTGTCCTGCATTTCTGGTTTTGACACTTTTTTCCGCATGGCCCTTTTGACCGATGGGAAGCGAGACTTCTTTGTAGCGCTGATTTGCCTTTCCAGGTTGCTTGGTTGGCCAAAAAGGGCGTATGCGTTTTTTCCTGAATATATTCAGGAAAAAACGCATACGCCCTTTTTGGCCAAGGGCATCATTGTCGACATTTTGCCGCTTTTCATGTGCTTTAAAGGCGATTCGAATCGACCTCCTGAAATCTGTTTCCTGCAATTCTGCCTTGCTTTCAGATCCTCTTCGTTGCCTTCCCTCAATATATTTGTGGACGAGAGTTATCATTTATAACTCTGCAGGTTTGTGAATTGCAGTGCCCCTGAGCTCCATTTTTCAACTCGCTTTTTTGGGAGCTGGCCGCAAAAGCGCAGGATCGCCTCAGGCCCTATTCTGCTTCCGGGCGGCAGGCTGAGCCTGTGGTTAATTCTTCTTCCTGATGGGAAAATAGAGTGACCTGTGCCTGTCCCAACACCTAGAGCTAGTCTCTCATTGGCTCCCCCTCTTCCCGTTCATCCTCAGGACAAATTGCAAGCTGTACGGAACGGGAGGTTAAAGGTGCTGATTCTCCAAGGAGGGAGATTGCTAGTAAAGCGGCTGGAATGGCGAACCCGAGCACAAGGAGATGAGAAATGAGGTGCGTTTTAGAAACCTTTCCCGATCACACGGTGTACCACCTTCTGGGTTTCTCATGCATGTTTTCGAGGTAGGAAGATGCCCTTGAACCTGGAGATTTGGGACCCATGGGATGGGTAACAGGCAGTATTACTTTAAAGGCTCTGCGTTTGCTCCCCCAACCTCACCAAACCTCTCAGCCCCGAGAGTGTCCACCCTTATGTCTCATCCAGCTGTGGGTCTAGATATGGTCAATCCAGGTTGCATCACAGCCCCTGAACGAATTTTGTAAGAAATTCTCTCTCTTTCACTGTCTTTGTTTCACGGGTTTTTAAAAGTAATTTATTTTTATAATGGGGTTTAGCTGTTTTTCACGGCTGTGTTTATGCGGCTTTACAGCCACTTGACTCACTTCCAGAGAGATATCAATACATAGGTTTTAAGATTCTTACTAGTCAGATATATTCTTGTGCGGTGAATAGGGGGTGTTGAGTCCAGTTCACTGAGCAAGGAGTAGGTCTTTCTATTACATATTGGGTTTATGGAACGGTATCTGAGCTCATTTGAAACCCTTGTTTTATGCATCACCCCACCCCACCTTTCCCGTTAAGCAGACATAGTGTGTTTTGTAAACGTGTGACTCTGTTCTGTTTTGTAATTCAGTTCAAGTGTAGCGGTTTTTACATTCCCTCTATAAGTGATAGCTTATGATAAGTGTCTTTTTCTGTGTGACTTATTTCACTTAGAATCGTCGTAGCTAAAGCCACTCATCATGCTGCTACTAGCCTTATGACATTGATTTCATGGCTGAGGGATATTCCATTGTACATAAGGACCACCACTTCTTTATCCATTTTTCTCTTTCCTGGGATATTTAAGGTGTCATGAAGTGGAGGTTCTTGTCAACAGAGCAGCCCTAAACTTTCGGGTGCCTGTGTCTTGCTGATTTTTAGTTTTCCCAATTTATGCACCCATGAGTGGAAGTGCCCTATGCGCTCTAAGCTGTGTTTTTTTGATGTTTCAGGACACACCGTACACTTCTCCAGAGTGGCTGTTGGCAATTTACATCCCGCCCATCAGCGTAGCAAGGCTCCCATTTCTCCATGGCCTGTTCTGCATTTCTGGTTTTGACACTTTTTTCCGCGTGGCCCTTTTGACCGATGGGAAGCGAGACTTCTTTGTAGCGCTGATTTGCCTTTCCAGGTTGCTTGGTTGGCGGAAAAGGGCGTATGCGTTTTTTCCTGAATATATTCAGGAAAAAACGCATACGCCCTTTTTGGCCAAGGGCATCATTGTCGACGTTTTGCCACTTTTCATGTGCTTTAAAGGCGATTCGAATCGACCTCCTGAAATCTGTTTCCTGCAATTCTGCCTTGCTTTCAGATCCTCTTCGGTGCCTTCCCTCAATATATTTGTGGACTAGAGTTATCATTTATAACTCTGCAGGTTTGTGAATTGCAGTGCCCCTGAGCTCCATTTTTCAACTCGCTTTTTTGGGAGCTGGCCGCAAAAGCGCAGGATCGCCTCAGGCCCTATTCTGCTTCCGGGCGGCAGGCTGAGCCTGTGGTTAATTCTTCTTCCTGATGGGAAAATAGAGTGACCTGTGCCTGTCCCAACACCTAGAGCTAGTCTCTCATTGGCTCCCCCTCTTCCCGTTCATCCTCAGGACAAATTGCAAGCTGTACGGAACGGGAGGTTAAAGGTGCTGATTCTCCAAGGAGGGAGATTGCTAGTAAAGCGGCTGGAATGGCGAACCCGAGCACAAGGAGATGAGAAATGAGGTGCGTTTTAGAAACCTTTCCCGATCACACGGTGTACCACCTTCTGGGTTTCTCATGCATGTTTTCGTGGTAGGAAGATGCCCTTGAACCTGCAGATTTGGGACCCATGGGATGGGTAACAGGCAGTATTACTTTAAAGGCTCTGCGTTTGCTCCCCCAACCTCACCAAACCTCTCAGCCGCGAGAGTGTCCACCCTTATGTCTCCTCCAGCTGTGGGTCTAGATATGGTCAATCCAGGTTGCATCACAGCCCCTGAACGAATTTTGTAAGAATTTCTCTCTCTTTCACTGTCTTTGTTTCACGGGTTTTTAAAAGGAATTTATTTTTATAATGGGGTTTAGCTGCTTTTCACGGCTGTGTTTCTGCCGCTTTTCAGCCACTTGACTCACTTCCAGAGAGATATCAATACATAGGTTTTAAGATTCTTACTAGTCAGATATATTCTTGTGCGGTGAATAGGGGGTGTTGAGTCCAGTTCACTGAGCAAGGAGTAGGTCTTTCTATTACATATGGGGTTTATGGAACGGTATCTGAGCTCATTTGAAACCCTTGTTTTATGCATCACCCCACCCCACCTTTCCCGTTAAGAAGCCATAATGTGTTTTCTAAACGTGTGACTCTGTTCTGTCTTGTAATTCAGTTCAAGTGTAGCGGTTTTTACATTCCCTCTATAAGTGATAGCTTATAATAAGTGTGTTTTTCTGTATGACTTATTTCACTTAGAATCGTCGTGGCTAAAGCCACTCATCATGCTGCTACTAGCCTTATGACATTGATTTCATGGCTGAGGGATATTCCATTGTACATAAGGACCACCACTTCTTTATCCATTTTTCTCTTTCCTGGGATATTTAAGGTGTCACGAAGTGGAGGTTCTTGTCAACAGAGCAGTCCCAAACTTTGGGGTGCCTGTGTCTTGCTGATTTTTAGTTTTCCCAATTTATACGCCCATGAGTGGAAGTGCCCTATGCGCTCTAAGCTGTGTTTTTTCGATGTTTCAGGACACACCGTACACTTCTCCAGAGTGGCTGTTGGCAATTTACATCCCGCCCATCAGCGTAGCAAGGCTCCCATTTCTCCATGGCCTGTCCTGCATTTCTGGTTTTGACACTTTTTTCCGCGTGGCCCTTTTGACCGATGGGAAGCGAGACTTCTTTGTAGCGCTGATTTGCCTTTCCAGGTTGCTTGGTTGGCCGAAAAGGGCGTATGCGTTTTTTCCTGAATATATTCAGGAAAAAACGCATACGCCCTTTTTGGCCAAGGGCATCATTGTCGATGTTTTGCCACTTTTCATGTGCTTTAAAGGCGATTCGAATCGACCTCCTGAAATCTGTTTCCTGCAATTCTGCCTTGCTTTCAGATCCTCTTCGGTGCCTTCCCTCAATATATTTGTGGACGAGAGTTATCATTTATAACTCTGCAGGTTTGTGAATTGCAGTGCCCCTGAGCTCCATTTTTCAACTCGCTTTTTTGGGAGCTGTCCGCAAAAGCGCAGGATCGCCTCAGGCCCTATTCTGCTTCTGGGCGGCAGGCTGAGCCTGTGGTTAATTCTTCTTCCTGATGGGAAAATAGAGTGACCTGTGCCTGTCCCAACACCTAGAGCTAGTCTCTCATTGGCTCCCCCTCTTCCCGTTCATCCTCAGGACAAATTGCAAGCTGTACGGAACGGGAGGTTAAAGGTGCTGATTCTCCAAGGAGGGAGATTGCTAGTAAAGCGGCTGGAATGGCAAACCCGAGCACAAGGAGATGAGAAATGAGGTGCGTTTTAGAAACCTTTCCCGATCACACGGTGTACCACCTTCTGGGTTTCTCATGCATGTTTTCGAGGTAGGAAGATGCCCTTGAACCTGCAGATTTGGGACCCATGGGATGGGTAACAGGCAGTATTACTTTAAAGGCTCTGCGTTTGCTCCCCCAACCTCACCAAACCTCTCAGCCGCGAGAGTGTCCACCCTTATGTCTCCTCCAGCTGTGGGTCTAGATATGGTCAATCCAGGTTGCATCACAGCCCCTGAACGAATTTTGTAAGAATTTCTCTCTCTTTCACTGTCTTTGTTTCACGGGTTTTTAAAAGTAATTTATTTTTATAATGGGGTTTATCTGCTTTTCACGGCTGTGTTTCTGCCGCTTTACACCCACTTGACTCACTTCCAGAGAGATATCAATACATAGGTTTTAAGATTCTTACTAGTCAGATATATACTTGCGCGGTGAATAGGGGGTGTTGAGTCCAGTTCACTGAGCAAGGAGTAGGTCTTTCTATTACATATTGGGTTTATGGAACGGTATCTGAGCTCATTTGAAACCCTTGTTTTATGCATCACCCCACCCCACCTTTCCCTTTAAGCAGCCATAGTGTGTTTTCTAAACGTGTGACTCTGTTCTGTTTTGTAATTCAGTTCAAGTGTAGCGGTTTTTACAGTCCCTCTATAAGTGATAGCTTATAATAAGTGTGTTTTTCTGTATGACTTATTTCACTTAGAATCGTCGTAGCTAAAGCCACTCATCATGCTGCTACTAGCCTTATGACATTGATTTCATGGCTGAGGGATATTCCATTGTACATAAGGACCACCACTTCTTTATCCATTTTTCTCTTTCCTGGGATATTTAAGGTGTCACGAAGTGGAGGTTCTTGTCAACAGAGCAGCCCCAAACTTTGGGGTGCCTGTGCCTTACTGATTTTTAGTTTTCCCAATTTATACGCCCATGAGTGGAAGTGCCCTATGCGCTCTAAGCTGTGTTTTTTCGATGTTTCAGGACACACCGTACACTTCTCCAGAGTGGCTGTTGGCAATTTATATCCCGCCCATCAGCGTAGCAAGGCTCCCATTTCTCCATGGCCTGTTCTGCATTTCTGGTTTTGACACTTTTTTCCGCATGGCCCTTTTGACCGATGGGAAGCGAGACTTCTTTGTAGCGCTGATTTGCCTTTCCAGGTTGCTTGGTTGGCCAAAAAGGGCGTATGCGTTTTTTCCTGAATATATTCAGGAAAAAACGCATACGCCCTTTTTGGCCAAGGGCATCATTGTCGACGTTTTGCTGCTTTTCATGTGCTTTAAAGGCGATTCGAATCGACCTCCTGAAATCTGTTTCCTGCAATTCTGCCTTGCTTTCAGATCCTCTTCGTTGCCTTCCCTCAATATATTTGTGGACGAGAGTTATCATTTATAACTCTGCAGGTTTGTGAATTGCAGTGCCCCTGAGCTCCATTTTTCAACTCGCTTTTTTGGGAGCTGGCCGCAAAAGCGCAGGTTCACCTCAGGCCCTATTCTGCTTCCGGGCGGCAGGCTGAGCCTGTGGTTAATTCTTCTTCCTGATGGGAAAATAGAGTGACCTGTGCCTGTCCCAACACCTAGAGCTAGTCTCTCATTGGCTCCCCCTCTTCCCGTTCATCCTCAGGACAAATTGCAAGCTGTACGGAACGGGAGGTTAAAGGTGCTGATTCTCCAAGGAGGGAGATTGCTAGTAAAGCGGCTGGAATGGCGAACCCGAGCACAAGGAGATGAGAAATGAGGTGCGTTTTAGAAACCTTTCCCGATCACACGGTGTACCACCTTCTGGGTTTCTCATGCATGTTTTCGAGGTAGGAAGATGCCCTTGAACCTGGAGATTTGGGACCCATGGGATGGGTAACAGGCAGTATTACTTTAAAGGCTCTGCGTTTGCTCCCCCAACCTCACCAAACCTCTCAGCCCCGAGAGTGTCCACCCTTATGTCTCATCCAGCTGTGGGTCTAGATATGGTCAATCCAGGTTGCATCACAGCCCCTGAACGAATTTTGTAAGAAATTCTCTCTCTTTCACTGTCTTTGTTTCACGGGTTTTTAAAAGTAATTTATTTTTATAATGGGGTTTAGCTGTTTTTCACGGCTGTGTTTATGCGGCTTTACAGCCACTTGACTCACTTCCAGAGAGATATCAATACATAGGTTTTAAGATTCTTACTAGTCAGATATATTCTTGTGCGGTGAATAGGGGGTGTTGAGTCCAGTTCACTGAGCAAGGAGTAGGTCTTTCTATTACATATTGGGTTTATGGAACGGTATCTGAGCTCATTTGAAACCCTTGTTTTATTCATCACCCCACCCCACCTTTCCCGTTAAGCAGCCATAGTGTGTTTTGTAAACGTGTGACTCTGTTCTGTTTTGTAATTCAGTTCAAGTGTAGCGGTTTTTACATTCCCTCTATAAGTGATAGCTTATGATAAGTGTCTTTTTCTGTGTGACTTATTTCACTTAGAATCGTCGTAGCTAAAGCCACTCATCATGCTGCTACTAGCCTTATGACATTGATTTCATGGCTGAGGGATATTCCATTGTACATAAGGACCACCACTTCTTTATCCATTTTTCTCTTTCCTGGGATATTTAAGGTGTCACGAAGTGGAGGTTCTTGTCAACAGAGCAGCCCCAAACTTTGGGGTGCCTGTGTCTTGCTGATTTTTAGTTTTCCCAATTTATACGCCCATGAGTGGAAGTGCCCTATGCGCTCTAAGCTGTGTTTTTTCGATGTTTCAGGACACACCGTACACTTCTCCAGAGTGGCTGTTGGCAATTTACATCCCGCCCATCAGCGTAGCAAGGCTCCCATTTCTCCATGGCCTGTTCTGCATTTCTGGTTTTGACACTTTTTTCCGCGTGGCCCTTTTGACCGATGGGAAGCGAGACTTCTTTGTAGCGCTGATTTGCCTTTCCAGGTTGCTTGGTTGGCCAAAAAGAGCGTATGCGTTTTTTCCTGAATATATTCAGGAAAAAACGCATACGCCCTTTTTGGCCAAGGGCATCATTGTCGACGTTTTGCTGCTTTTCATGTGCTTTAAAGGCGATTCGAATCGACCTCCTGAAATCTGTTTCCTGCAATTCTGCCTTGCTTTCAGATCCTCTTCGTTGCCTTCCCTCAATATATTTGTGGACGAGAGTTATCATTTATAACTCTGCAGGTTTGTGAATTGCAGTGCCCCTGAGCTCCATTTTTCAACTCGCTTTTTTGGGAGCTGGCCGCAAAAGCGCAGGTTCACCTCAGGCCCTATTCTGCTTCCGGGCGGCAGGCTGAGCCTGTGGTTAATTCTTCTTCCTGATGGGAAAATAGAGTGACCTGTGCCTGTCCCAACACCTAGAGCTAGTCTCTCATTGGCTCCCCCTCTTCCCGTTCATCCTCAGGACAAATTGCAAGCTGTACGGAACGGGAGGTTAAAGGTGCTGATTCTCCAAGGAGGGAGATTGCTAGTAAAGCGGCTGGAATGGCGAACCCGAGCACAAGGAGATGAGAAATGAGGTGCGTTTTAGAAACCTTTCCCGATCACACAGTGTACCACCTTCTGGGTTTCTCATGCATGTTTTCGAGGTAGGAAGATGCCCTTGAACCTGCAGATATGGGGGACCCATGGGATGGGTACCACGCAGTATTACTTGAAAGGGTCTGCATTTGCTCCCCCAACCTCACCAAACCTCTCAGCCCCGAGAGTGTCCACCCTTATGTCTCCTCCAGCTGTGGGTCTAGATATGGTCAATCCAGGTTGCATCACAGCCCCTGAACGAATTTTGTAAGAATTTCTCTCTCTTTCACTGTCTTTGTTTCACGGGTTTTTAAAAGTAATTTATTTTTATAATGGGGTTTAGCTGCTTTTCACGGCTGTGTTTCTGCCGCTTTACACCCACTTGACTCACTTCCAGAGAGATATCAATACATAGGTTTTAAGATTCTTACTAGTCAGATATATTCTTGTGCGGTGAATAGGGGGTGTTGAGTCCAGTTCACTGAGCAAGGAGTAGGTCTTTCTATTACATATGGGGTTTATGGAACGGTATCTGAGCTCATTTGAAACCCTTGTTTTATGCATCACCCCACCCCACCTTTCCCGTTAAGAAGCCATAATGTGTTTTCTAAACGTGTGACTCTGTTCTGTCTTGTAATTCAGTTCAAGTGTAGCAGTTTTTACATTCCCTCTATAAGTGATAGCTTATAATAAGTGTGTTTTTCTGTATGACTTATTTCACTTAGAATCGTCGTGGCTAAAGCCACTCATCATGCTGCTACTAGCCTTATGACATTGATTTCATGGCTGAGTGATATTCCATTGTACATAAGGACCACCACTTCTTTATCCATTTTTCTCTTTCCTGGGATATTTAAGGTGTCACGAAGTGGAGGTTCTTGTCAACAGAGCAGCCCCAAACTTTGGGGTGCCTGTGTCTTGCTGATTTTTAGTTTTCCCAATTTATACGCCCATGAGTGGAAGTGCCCTATGCGCTCTAAGCTGTGTTTTTTCGATGTTTCAGGACACACCGTACACTTCTCCAGAGTGGCTGTTGGCAATTTACATCCCGCCCATCAGCGTAGCAAGGCTCCCATTTCTCCATGGCCTGTCCTGCATTTCTGGTTTTGACACTTTTTTCCGCATGGCCCTTTTGACCGATGGGAAGCGAGACTTCTTTGTAGCGCTGATTTGCCTTTCCAGGTTGCTTGGTTGGCCAAAAAGGGCGTATGCGTTTTTTCCTGAATATATTCAGGAAAAAACGCATACGCCCTTTTTGGCCAAGGGCATCATTGTCGACGTTTTGCCGCTTTTCATGTGCTTTAAAGGCGATTCGAATCGACCTCCTGAAATCTGTTTCCTGCAATTCTGCCTTGCTTTCAGATCCTCTTCGTTGCCTTCCCTCAATATATTTGTGGACGAGAGTTATCATTTATAACTCTGCAGGTTTGTGAATTGCAGTGCCCCTGAGCTCCATTTTTCAACTCGCTTTTTTGGGAGCTGGCCACAAAAGCGCAGGATTGCCTCAGGCCCTATTCTGCTTCCGGCAGCAGGCTGAGCCTGTGGTTAATTCTTCTTCCTGATGGGAAAATAGAGTGACCTGTGCCTGTCCCAACACCTAGAGCTAGTCTCTCATTGGCTCCCCCTCTTCCCGTTCATCCTCAGGACATATTGCAAGCTGTACGGAACGGGAGGTTAAAGGTGCTGATTCTCCAAGGAGGGAGATTGCTAGTAAAGCGGCTGGAATGGCGAACCCGAGCACAAGGAGATGAGAAATGAGGTGCGTTTTAGAAACCTTTCCCGATCACACGGTGTACCACCTTCTGGGTTTCTCATGCATGTTTTCGAGGTAGGAAGATGCCCTTGAACCTGCAGATTTGGGACCCATGGGATGGGTAACAGGCAGTATTACTTTAAAGGCTCTGCGTTTGCTCCCCCAACCTCACCAAACCTCTCAGCCCCGAGAGTGTCCACCCTTATGTCTCCTCCAGCTGTGGGTCTAGATATGGTCAATCCAGGTTGCATCACAGCCCCTGAACGAATTTTGTAAGAATTTCTCTCTCTTTCACTGTCTTTGTTTCACGGGTTTTTAAAAGTAATTTATTTTTATAATGGGGTTTAGTTGCTTTTCACGGCTGTGTTTCTGCCGCTTTACACCCACTTGACTCACTTTCAGAGAGATATCAATACATAGGTTTTAAGATTCTTACTAGTCAGATATATTCTTGCGCGGTGAATAGGGGGTGTTGAGTCCAGTTCACTGAGCAAGGAGTAGGTCTTTCTATTACATATTGGGTTTATGGAACGGTATCTGAGCTCATTTGAAACCCTTGTTTTATGCATCACCCCACCCCACCTTTCCCGTTAAGCAGCCATAGTGTGTTTTGTAAACGTGTGACTCTGTTCTGTTTTGTAATTCAGTTCAAGTGTAGCGGTTTTTACATTCCCTCTATAAGTGATAGCTTATGATAAGTGTCGTTTTCTGTGTGACTTATTTCACTTAGAATCGTCGTAGCTAAAGCCACTCATCATGCTGCTACTAGCCTTATGACATTGATTTCATGGCTGAGGGATATTCCATTGTACATAAGGACCACCACTTCTTTATCCATTTTTCTCTTTCCTGGGATATTTAAGGTGTCATGAAGTGGAGGTTCTTGTCAACAGAGCAGCCCTAAACTTTCGGGTGCCTGTGTCTTGCTGATTTTTAGTTTTCCCAATTTATACGCCCATGAGTGGAAGTGCCCTATGCGCTCTAAGCTGTGTTTTTTTGATGTTTCAGGACACACCGTACACTTCTCCAGAGTGGCTGTTGGCAATTTACATCCCGCCCATCAGCGTAGCAAGGCTCCCATTTCTCCATGGCCTGTTCTGCATTTCTGGTTTTGACACTTTTTTCCGCGTGGCCCTTTTGACCGATGGGAAGCGAGACTTCTTTGTAGCGCTGATTTGCCTTTCCAGGTTGCTTGGTTGGCCGAAAAGGGCGTATGCGTTTTTTCCTGAATATATTCAGGAAAAAACGCATACGCCCTTTTTGGCCAAGGGCATCATTGTCGACGTTTTGCCACTTTTCATGTGCTTTAAAGGCGATTCGAATCGACCTCCTGAAATCTGTTTCCTGCAATTCTGCCTTGCTTTCAGATCCTCTTCGGTGCCTTCCCTCAATATATTTGTGGACGAGAGTTATCATTTATAACTCTGCAGGTTTGTGAATTGCAGTGCCCCTGAGCTCCATTTTTCAACTCGCTTTTTTGGGAGCTGTCCGCAAAAGCGCAGGATCGCCTCAGGCCCTATTCTGCTTCTGGGCGGCAGGCTGAGCCTGTGGTTAATTCTTCTTCCTGATGGGAAAATAGAGTGACCTGTGCCTGTCCCAACACCTAGAGCTAGTCTCTCATTGGCTCCCCCTCTTCCCGTTCATCCTCAGGACAAATTGCAAGCTGTACGGAACGGGAGGTTAAAGGTGCTGATTCTCCAAGGAGGGAGATTGCTAGTAAAGCGGCTGGAATGGCAAACCCGAGCACAAGGAGATGAGAAATGAGGTGCGTTTTAGAAACCTTTCCCGATCACACGGTGTACCACCTTCTGGGTTTCTCATGCATGTTTTCGAGGTAGGAAGATGCCCTTGAACCTGGAGATTTGGGACCCATGGGATGGGTAACAGGCAGTATTACTTTAAAGGCTCTGCGTTTGCTCCCCCAACCTCACCAAACCTCTCAGCCGCGAGAGTGTCCACCCTTATGTCTCCTCCAGCTGTGGGTCTAGATATGGTCAATCCAGGTTGCATGACAGCCCCTGAACGAATTTTGTAAGAATTTCTCTCTCTTTCACTGTCTTTGTTTCACGGGTTTTTAAAAGTAATTTATTTTTATAATGGGGTTTAGCTGCTTTTCACGGCTGTGTTTCTGCCGCTTTACAGCCACTTGACTCACTTCCAGAGAGATATCAATACATAGGTTTTAAGATTCTTACTAGTCAGATATATTCTTGTGCGGTGAATAGGGGGTGTTGAGTCCAGTTCACTGAGCAAGGAGTAGGTCTTTCTATTACATATGGGGTTTATGGAACGGTATCTGAGCTCATTTGAAACCCTTGTTTTATGCATCACCCCACCCCACCTTTCCCGTTAAGAAGCCATAATGTGTTTTCTAAACGTGTGACTCTGTTCTGTCTTGTAATTCAGTTCAAGTGTAGCAGTTTTTACATTCCCTCTATAAGTGATAGCTTATAATAAGTGTGTTTTTCTGTATGACTTATTTCACTTAGAATCGTCGTGGCTAAAGCCACTCATCATGCTGCTACTAGCCTTATGACATTGATTTCATGGCTGAGTGATATTCCATTGTACATAAGGACCACCACTTCTTTATCCATTTTTCTCTTTCCTGGGATATTTAAGGTGTCACGAAGTGGAGGTTCTTGTCAACAGAGCAGCCCCAAACTTTGGGGTGCCTGTGTCTTGCTGATTTTTAGTTTTCCCAATTTATACGCCCATGAGTGGAAGTGCCCTATGCGCTCTAAGCTGTGTTTTTTCGATGTTTCAGGACACACCGTACACTTCTCCAGAGTGGCTGTTGGCAATTTACATCCCGCCCATCAGCGTAGCAAGGCTCCCATTTCTCCATGGCCTGTTCTGCATTTCTGGTTTTGACACTTTTTTCCGCATGGCCCTTTTGACCGATGGGAAGCGAGACTTCTTTGTAGCGCTGATTTGCCTTTCCAGGTTGCTTGGTTGGCCAAAAAGGGCGTATGCGTTTTTTCCTGAATATATTCAGGAAAAAACGCATACGCCCTTTTTGGCCAAGGGCATCATTGTCGACGTTTTGCTGCTTTTCATGTGCTTTAAAGGCGATTCGAATCGACCTCCTGAAATCTGTTTCCTGCAATTCTGCCTTGCTTTCAGATCCTCTTCGGTGCCTTCCCTCAATATATTTGTGGACGAGAGTTATCATTTATAACTCTGCAGGTTTGTGAATTGCAGTGCCCCTGAGCTCCATTTTTCAACTCGCTTTTTTGGGAGCTGTCCGCAAAAGCGCAGGATCGCCTCAGGCCCTATTCTGCTTCCGGGCGGCAGGCTGAGCCTGTGGTTAATTCTTCTTCCTGATGGGAAAATAGAGTGACCTGTGCCTGTCCCAACACCTAGAGCTAGTCTCTCATTGGCTCCCCCTCTTCCCGTTCATCCTCAGGACAAATTGCAAGCTGTACGGAACGGGAGGTTAAAGGTGCTGATTCTCCAAGGAGGGAGATTGCTAGTAAAGCGGCTGGAATGGCGAACCCGAGCACAAGGAGATGAGAAATGAGGTGCGTTTTAGAAACCTTTCCCGATCACACGGTGTACCACCTTCTGGGTTTCTCATGCATGTTTTCGAGGTAGGAAGATGCCCTTGAACCTGGAGATTTGGGACCCATGGGATGGGTAACAGGCAGTATTACTTTAAAGGCTCTGCGTTTGCTCCCCCAACCTCACCAAACCTCTCAGCCCCGAGAGTGTCCACCCTTATGTCTCATCCAGCTGTGGGTCTAGATATGGTCAATCCAGGTTGCATCACAGCCCCTGAACGAATTTTGTAAGAAATTCTCTCTCTTTCACTGTCTTTGTTTCACGGGTTTTTAAAAGTAATTTATTTTTATAATGGGGTTTAGCTGTTTTTCACGGCTGTGTTTATGCGGCTTTACAGCCACTTGACTCACTTCCAGAGAGATATCAATACATAGGTTTTAAGATTCTTACTAGTCAGATATATTCTTGTGCGGTGAATAGGGGGTGTTGAGTCCAGTTCACTGAGCAAGGAGTAGGTCTTTCTATTACATATTGGGTTTATGGAACGGTATCTGAGCTCATTTGAAACCCTTGTTTTATGCATCACCCCACCCCACCTTTCCCGTTAAGAAGCCATAATGTGTTTTCTAAACGTGTGACTCTGTTCTGTCTTGTAATTCAGTTCAAGTGTAGCAGTTTTTACATTCCCTCTATAAGTGATAGCTTATAATAAGTGTGTTTTTCTGTATGACTTATTTCACTTAGAATCGTCGTGGCTAAAGCCACTCATCATGCTGCTACTAGCCTTATGACATTGATTTCATGGCTGAGTGATATTCCATTGTACATAAGGACCACCACTTCTTTATCCATTTTTCTCTTTCCTGGGATATTTAAGGTGTCATGAAGTGGAGGTTCTTGTCAACAGAGCAGCCCTAAACTTTCGGGTGCCTGTGTCTTGCTGATTTTTAGTTTTCCCAATTTATACGCCCATGAGTGGAAGTGCCCTATGCGCTCTAAGCTGTGTTTTTTTGATGTTTCAGGACACACCGTACACTTCTCCAGAGTGGCTGTTGGCAATTTACATCCCGCCCATCAGCGTAGCAAGGCTCCCATTTCTCCATGGCCTGTTCTGCATTTCTGGTTTTGACACTTTTTTCCGCGTGGCCCTTTTGACCGATGGGAAGCGAGACTTCTTTGTAGCGCTGATTTGCCTTTCCAGGTTGCTTGGTTGGCCGAAAAGGGCGTATGCGTTTTTTCCTGAATATATTCAGGAAAAAACGCATACGCCCTTTTTGGCCAAGGGCATCATTGTCGACGTTTTGCCACTTTTCATGTGCTTTAAAGGCGATTCGAATCGACCTCCTGAAATCTGTTTCCTGCAATTCTGCCTTGCTTTCAGATCCTCTTCGGTGCCTTCCCTCAATATATTTGTGGACGAGAGTTATCATTTATAACTCTGCAGGTTTGTGAATTGCAGTGCCCCTGAGCTCCATTTTTCAACTCGCTTTTTTGGGAGCTGTCCGCAAAAGCGCAGGATCGCCTCAGGCCCTATTCTGCTTCTGGGCGGCAGGCTGAGCCTGTGGTTAATTCTTCTTCCTGATGGGAAAATAGAGTGACCTGTGCCTGTCCCAACACCTAGAGCTAGTCTCTCATTGGCTCCCCCTCTTCCCGTTCATCCTCAGGACAAATTGCAAGCTGTACGGAACGGGAGGTTAAAGGTGCTGATTCTCCAAGGAGGGAGATTGCTAGTAAAGCGGCTGGAATGGCGAACCCGAGCACAAGGAGATGAGAAATGAGGTGCGTTTTAGAAACCTTTCCCGATCACACGGTGTACCACCTTCTGGGTTTCTCATGCATGTTTTTGAGGTAGGAAGATGCCCTTGAACCTGCAGATTTGGGACCCATGGGATGGGTAACAGGCAGTATTACTTTAAAGGCTCTGCGTTTGCTCCCCCAACCTCACCAAACCTCTCAGCCGCGAGAGTGTCCACCCTTATGTCTCCTCCAGCTGTGGGTCTAGATATGGTCAATCCAGGTTGCATCACAGCCCCTGAACGAATTTTGTAAGAATTTCTCTCTCTTTCACTGTCTTTGTTTCACGGGTTTTTAAAAGGAATTTATTTTTATAATGGGGTTTAGCTGCTTTTCACGGCTGTGTTTCTGCCGCTTTACAGCCACTTGACTCACTTCCAGAGAGATATCAATACATAGGTTTTAAGATTCTTACTAGTCAGATATATTCTTGTGCGGTGAATAGGGGGTGTTGAGTCCAGTTCACTGAGCAAGGAGTAGGTCTTTCTATTACATATGGGGTTTATGGAACGGTATCTGAGCTCATTTGAAACCCTTGTTTTATGCATCACCCCACCCCACCTTTCCCGTTAAGAAGCCATAATGTGTTTTCTAAACGTGTGACTCTGTTCTGTCTTGTAATTCAGTTCAAGTGTAGCGGTTTTTACATTCCCTCTATAAGTGATAGCTTATAATAAGTGTGTTTTTCTGTATGACTTATTTCACTTAGAATCGTCGTGGCTAAAGCCACTCATCATGCTGCTACTAGCCTTATGACATTGATTTCATGGCTGAGGGATATTCCATTGTACATAAGGACCACCACTTCTTTATCCATTTTTCTCTTTCCTGGGATATTTAAGGTGTCACGAAGTGAAGGTTCTTGTCAACAGAGCAGCCCCAAACTTTGGGGTGCCTGTGTCTTGCTGATTTTTAGTTTTCCCAATTTATACGCCCATGAGTGGAAGTGCCCTATGCGCTCTAAGCTGTGTTTTTTCGATGTTTCAGGACACACCGTACACTTCTCCAGAGTGGCTGTTGGCAATTTACATCCCGCCCATCAGCGTAGCAAGGCTCCCATTTCTCCATGGCCTGTCCTGCATTTCTGGTTTTGACACTTTTTTCCGCATGGCCCTTTTGACCGATGGGAAGCGAGACTTCTTTGTAGCGCTGATTTGCCTTTCCAGGTTGCTTGGTTGGCCAAAAAGGGCGTATGCGTTTTTTCCTGAATATATTCAGGAAAAAACGCATACGCCCTTTTTGGCCAAGGGCATCATTGTCGACATTTTGCCGCTTTTCATGTGCTTTAAAGGCGATTCGAATCGACCTCCTGAAATCTGTTTCCTGCAATTCTGCCTTGCTTTCAGATCCTCTTCGTTGCCTTCCCTCAATATATTTGTGGACGAGAGTTATCATTTATAACTCTGCAGGTTTGTGAATTGCAGTGCCCCTGAGCTCCATTTTTCAACTCGCTTTTTTGGGAGCTGTCCGCAAAAGCGCAGGATCGCCTCAGGCCCTATTCTGCTTCCGGGCGGCAGGCTGAGCCTGTGGTTAATTCTTCTTCCTGATGGGAAAATAGAGTGACCTGTGCCTGTCCCAACACCTAGAGCTAGTCTCTCATTGGCTCCCCCTCTTCCCGTTCATCCTCAGGACAAATTGCAAGCTGTACGGAACGGGAGGTTAAAGGTGCTGATTCTCCAAGGAGGGAGATTGCTAGTAAAGCGGCTGGAATGGCGAACCCGAGCACAAGGAGATGAGAAATGAGGTGCGTTTTAGAAACCTTTCCCGATCACACGGTGTACCACCTTCTGGGTTTCTCATGCATGTTTTCGAGGTAGGAAGATGCCCTTGAACCTGGAGATTTGGGACCCATGGGATGGGTAACAGGCAGTATTACTTTAAAGGCTCTGCGTTTGCTCCCCCAACCTCACCAAAGCTCTCAGCCCCGAGAGTGTCCACCCTTATGTCTCATCCAGCTGTGGGTCTAGATATGGTCAATCCAGGTTGCATCACAGCCCCTGAACGAATTTTGTAAGAAATTCTCTCTCTTTCACTGTCTTTGTTTCACGGGTTTTTAAAAGTAATTTATTTTTATAATGGGGTTTAGCTGTTTTTCACGGCTGTGTTTATGCGGCTTTACAGCCACTTGACTCACTTCCAGAGAGATATCAATACATAGGTTTTAAGATTCTTACTAGTCAGATATATTCTTGTGCGGTGAATAGGGGGTGTTGAGTCCAGTTCACTGAGCAAGGAGTAGGTCTTTCTATTACATATTGGGTTTATGGAACGGTATCTGAGCTCATTTGAAACCCTTGTTTTATGCATCACCCCACCCCACCTTTCCCGTTAAGCAGACATAGTGTGTTTTGTAAACGTGTGACTCTGTTCTGTTTTGTAATTCAGTTCAAGTGTAGCGGTTTTTACATTCCCTCTATAAGTGATAGCTTATGATAAGTGTCTTTTTCTGTGTGACTTATTTCACTTAGAATCGTCGTAGCTAAAGCCACTCATCATGCTGCTACTAGCCTTATGACATTGATTTCATGGCTGAGGGATATTCCATTGTACATAAGGACCACCACTTCTTTATCCATTTTTCTCTTTCCTGGGATATTTAAGGTGTCATGAAGTGGAGGTTCTTGTCAACAGAGCAGCCCTAAACTTTCGGGTGCCTGTGTCTTGCTGATTTTTAGTTTTCCCAATTTATACGCCCATGAGTGGAAGTGCCCTATGCGCTCTAAGCTGTGTTTTTTTGATGTTTCAGGACACACCGTACACTTCTCCAGAGTGGCTGTTGGCAATTTACATCCCGCCCATCAGCGTAGCAAGGCTCCCATTTCTCCATGGCCTGTTCTGCATTTCTGGTTTTGACACTTTTTTCCGCGTGGCCCTTTTGACCGATGGGAAGCGAGACTTCTTTGTAGCGCTGATTTGCCTTTCCAGGTTGCTTGGTTGGCGGAAAAGGGCGTATGCGTTTTTTCCTGAATATATTCAGGAAAAAACGCATACGCCCTTTTTGGCCAAGGGCATCATTGTCGACGTTTTGCCACTTTTCATGTGCTTTAAAGGCGATTCGAATAGACCTCCTGAAATCTGTTTCCTGCAATTCTGCCTTGCTTTCAGATCCTCTTCGGTGCCTTCCCTCAATATATTTGTGGACGAGAGTTATCATTTATAACTCTGCAGGTTTGTGAATTGCAGTGCCCCTGAGCTCCATTTTTCAACTCGCTTTTTTGGGAGCTGGCCGCAAAAGCGCAGGATCGCCTCAGGCCCTATTCTGCTTCCGGGCGGCAGGCTGAGCCTGTGGTTAATTCTTCTTCCTGATGGGAAAATAGAGTGACCTGTGCCTGTCCCAACACCTAGAGCTAGTCTCTCATTGGCTCCCCCTCTTCCCGTTCATCCTCAGGACAAATTGCAAGCTGTACGGAACGGGAGGTTAAAGGTGCTGATTCTCCAAGGAGGGAGATTGCTAGTAAAGCGGCTGGAATGGCGAACCCGAGCACAAGGAGATGAGAAATGAGGTGCGTTTTAGAAACCTTTCCCGATCACACGGTGTACCACCTTCTGGGTTTCTCATGCATGTTTTCGAGGTAGGAAGATGCCCTTGAACCTGGAGATTTGGGACCCATGGGATGGGTAACAGGCAGTATTACTTTAAAGGCTCTGCGTTTGCTCCCCCAACCTCACCAAAGCTCTCAGCCCCGAGAGTGTCCACCCTTATGTCTCATCCAGCTGTGGGTCTAGATATGGTCAATCCAGGTTGCATCACAGCCCCTGAACGAATTTTGTAAGAAATTCTCTCTCTTTCACTGTCTTTGTTTCACGGGTTTTTAAAAGTAATTTATTTTTATAATGGGGTTTAGCTGTTTTTCACGGCTGTGTTTATGCGGCTTTACAGCCACTTGACTCACTTCCAGAGAGATATCAATACATAGGTTTTAAGATTCTTACTAGTCAGATATATTCTTGTGCGGTGAATAGGGGGTGTTGAGTCCAGTTCACTGAGCAAGGAGTAGGTCTTTCTATTACATATTGGGTTTATGGAACGGTATCTGAGCTCATTTGAAACCCTTGTTTTATGCATCACCCCACCCCACCTTTCCCGTTAAGCAGACATAGTGTGTTTTGTAAACGTGTGACTCTGTTCTGTTTTGTAATTCAGTTCAAGTGTAGCGGTTTTTACATTCCCTCTATAAGTGATAGCTTATGATAAGTGTCTTTTTCTGTGTGACTTATTTCACTTAGAATCGTCGTAGCTAAAGCCACTCATCATGCTGCTACTAGCCTTATGACATTGATTTCATGGCTGAGGGATATTCCATTGTACATAAGGACCACCACTTCTTTATCCATTTTTCTCTTTCCTGGGATATTTAAGGTGTCATGAAGTGGAGGTTCTTGTCAACAGAGCAGCCCTAAACTTTCGGGTGCCTGTGTCTTGCTGATTTTTAGTTTTCCCAATTTATACGCCCATGAGTGGAAGTGCCCTATGCGCTCTAAGCTGTGTTTTTTTGATGTTTCAGGACACACCGTACACTTCTCCAGAGTGGCTGTTGGCAATTTACATCCCGCCCATCAGCGTAGCAAGGCTCCCATTTCTCCATGGCCTGTTCTGCATTTCTGGTTTTGACACTTTTTTCCGCGTGGCCCTTTTGACCGATGGGAAGCGAGACTTCTTTGTAGCGCTGATTTGCCTTTCCAGGTTGCTTGGTTGGCCGAAAAGGGCGTATGCGTTTTTTCCTGAATATATTCAGGAAAAAACGCATACGCCCTTTTTGGCCAAGGGCATCATTGTCGACGTTTTGCCACTTTTCATGTGCTTTAAAGGCGATTCGAATCGACCTCCTGAAATCTGTTTCCTGCAATTCTGCCTTGCTTTCAGATCCTCTTCGGTGCCTTCCCTCAATATATTTGTGGACGAGAGTTATCATTTATAACTCTGCAGGTTTGTGAATTGCAGTGCCCCTGAGCTCCATTTTTCAACTCGCTTTTTTGGGAGCTGTCCGCAAAAGCGCAGGATCGCCTCAGGCCCTATTCTGCTTCTGGGCGGCAGGCTGAGCCTGTGGTTAATTCTTCTTCCTGATGGGAAAATAGAGTGACCTGTGCCTGTCCCAACACCTAGAGCTAGTCTCTCATTGGCTCCCCCTCTTCCCGTTCATCCTCAGGACAAATTGCAAGCTGTACGGAACGGGAGGTTAAAGGTGCTGATTCTCCAAGGAGGGAGATTGCTAGTAAAGCGGCTGGAATGGCGAACCCGAGCACAAGGAGATGAGAAATGAGGTGCGTTTTAGAAACCTTTCCCGATCACACGGTGTACCACCTTCTGGGTTTCTCATGCATGTTTTTGAGGTAGGAAGATGCCCTTGAACCTGCAGATTTGGGACCCATGGGATGGGTAACAGGCAGTATTACTTTAAAGGCTCTGCGTTTGCTCCCCCAACCTCAGCAAACCTCTCAGCCGCGAGAGTGTCCACCCTTATGTCTCCTCCAGCTGTTGGTCTAGATATGGTCAATCCAGGTTGCATCACAGCCCCTGAACGAATTTTGTAAGAATTTCTCTCTCTTTCACTGTCTTTGTTTCACGGGTTTTTAAAAGGAATTTATTTTTATAATGGGGTTTAGCTGCTTTTCACGGCTGTGTTTCTGCCGCTTTACAGCCACTTGACTCACTTCCAGAGAGATATCAATACATAGGTTTTAAGATTCTTACTAGTCAGATATATTCTTGTGCGGTGAATAGGGGGTGTTGAGTCCAGTTCACTGAGCAAGGAGTAGGTCTTTCTATTACATATTGGGTTTATGGAACGGTATCTGAGCTCATTTGAAACCCTTGTTTTATGCATCACCCCACCCCACCTTTCCCGTTAAGAAGCCATAATGTGTTTTCTAAACGTGTGACTCTGTTCTGTCTTGTAATTCAGTTCAAGTGTAGCGGTTTTTACATTCCCTCTATAAGTGATAGCTTATAATAAGTGTGTTTTTCTGTATGACTTATTTCACTTAGAATCGTCGTGGCTAAAGCCACTCATCATGCTGCTACTAGCCTTATGACATTGATTTCATGGCTGAGTGATATTCCATTGTACATAAGGACCACCACTTCTTTATCCATTTTTCTCTTTCCTGGGATATTTAAGGTGTCACGAAGTGAAGGTTCTTGTCAACAGAGCAGCCCCAAACTTTGGGGTGCCTGTGTCTTGCTGATTTTTAGTTTTCCCAATTTATACGCCCATGAGTGGAAGTGCCCTATGCGCTCTAAGCTGTGTTTTTTCGATGTTTCAGGACACACCGTACACTTCTCCAGAGTGGCTGTTGGCAATTTACATCCCGCCCATCAGCGTAGCAAGGCTCCCATTTCTCCATGGCCTGTCCTGCATTTCTGGTTTTGACACTTTTTTCCGCATGGCCCTTTTGACCGATGGGAAGCGAGACTTCTTTGTAGCGCTGATTTGCCTTTCCAGGTTGCTTGGTTGGCGGAAAAGGGCGTATGTGTTTTTTCCTGAATATATTCAGGAAAAAACGCATACGCCCTTTTTGGCCAAGGGCATCATTGTCGACGTTTTGCCACTTTTCATGTGCTTTAAAGGCGATTCGAATCGACCTCCTGAAATCTGTTTCCTGCAATTCTGCCTTGCTTTCAGATCCTCTTCGTTGCCTTCCCTCAATATATTTGTGGACGAGAGTTATCATTTATAACTCTGCAGGTTTGTGAATTGCAGTGCCCCTGAGCTCCATTTTTCAACTCGCTTTTTTGGGAGCTGGCCGCAAAAGCGCAGGTTCACCTCAGGCCCTATTCTGCTTCCGGGCGGCAGGCTGAGCCTGTGGTTAATTCTTCTTCCTGATGGGAAAATAGAGTGACCTGTGCCTGTCCCAACACCTAGAGCTAGTCTCTCATTGGCTCCCCCTCTTCCCGTTCATCCTCAGGACAAATTGCAAGCTGTACGGAACGGGAGGTTAAAGGTGCTGATTCTCCAAGGAGGGAGATTGCTAGTAAAGCGGCTGGAATGGCGAACCCGAGCACAAGGAGATGAGAAATGAGGTGCGTTTTAGAAACCTTTCCTGATCACACAGTGTACCACCTTCTGGGTTTCTCATGCATGTTTTCGAGGTAGGAAGATGCCCTTGAACCTGCAGATTTGGGACCCATGGGATGGGTACCACGCAGTATTACTTGAAAGGGTCTGCATTTGCTCCCCCAACCTCACCAAACCTCTCAGCCCCGAGAGTGTCCACCCTTATGTCTCCTCCAGCTGTGGGTCTAGATATGGTCAATCCAGGTTGCATCACAGCCCCTGAACGAATTTTGTAAGAATTTCTCTCTCTTTCACTGTCTTTGTTTCACGGGTTTTTAAAAGTAATTTATTTTTATAATGGGGTTTAGCTGCTTTTCACGGCTGTGTTTCTGCCGCTTTACACCCACTTGACTCACTTCCAGAGAGATATCAATACATAGGTTTTAAGATTCTTACTAGTCAGATATATTCTTGCGCGGTGAATAGGGGGTGTTGAGTCCAGTTCACTGAGCAAGGAGTAGGTCTTTCTATTACATATTGGGTTTATGGAACGGTATCTGAGCTCATTTGAAACCCTTGTTTTATGCATCACCCCACCCCACCTTTCCCGTTAAGCAGCCATAGTGTGTTTTCTAAACGTGTGACTCTGTTCTGTTTTGTAATTCAGTTCAAGTGTAGCGGTTTTTACATTCCCTCTATAAGTGATAGCTTATAATAAGTGTGTTTTTCTGTATGACTTATTTCACTTAGAATCGTCGTAGCTAAAGCCACTCATCATGCTGCTACTAGCCTTATGACATTGATTTCATGGCTGAGGGATATTCCATTGTACATAAGGACCACCACTTCTTTATCCATTTTTCTCTTTCCTGGGATATTTAAGGTGTCACGAAGTGGAGGTTCTTGTCAACAGAGCAGCCCCAAACTTTGGGGTGCCTGTGTCTTGCTGATTTTTAGTTTTCCCAATTTATACGCCCATGAGTGGAAGTGCCCTATGCGCTCTAAGCTGTGTTTTTTCGATGTTTCAGGACACACCGTACACTTCTCCAGAGTGGCTGTTGGCAATTTACATCCCGCCCATCAGCGTAGCAAGGCTCCCATTTCTCCATGGCCTGTTCTGCATTTCTGGTTTTGACACCTTTTTCCGCATGGCCCTTTTGACCGATGGGAAGCGAGACTTCTTTGTAGCGCTGATTTGCCTTTCCAGGTTGCTTGGTTGGCCAAAAAGGGCGTATGCGTTTTTTCCTGAATATATTCAGGAAAAAACGCATACGCCCTTTTTGGCCAAGGGCATCATTGTCGACGTTTTGCTGCTTTTCATGTGCTTTAAAGGCGATTCGAATCGACCTCCTGAAATCTGTTTCCTGCAATTCTGCCTTGCTTTCAGATCCTCTTCGTTGCCTTCCCTCAATATATTTGTGGACGAGAGTTATCATTTATAACTCTGCAGGTTTGTGAATTGCAGTGCCCCTGAGCTCCATTTTTCAACTCGCTTTTTTGGGAGCTGGCCGCAAAAGCGCAGGATCGCCTCAGGCCCTATTCTGCTTCCGGGCGGCAGGCTGAGCCTGTGGTTAATTCTTCTTCCTGATGGGAAAATAGAGTGACCTGTGCCTGTCCCAACACCTAGAGCTAGTCTCTCATTGGCTCCCCCTCTTCCCGTTCATCCTCAGGACAAATTGCAAGCTGTACGGAACGGGAGGTTAAAGGTGCTGATTCTCCAAGGAGGGAGATTGCTAGTAAAGCGGCTGGAAAGGCGAACCCGAGCACAAGGAGATGAGAAATGAGGTGCGTTTTAGAAACCTTTCCCGATCACACGGTGTACCACCTTCTGGGTTTCTCATGCATGTTTTCGAGGTAGGAAGATGCCCTTGAACCTGCAGATTTGGGACCCATGGGATGGGTAACAGGCAGTATTACTTTAAAGGCTCTGCGTTTGCTCCCCCAACCTCACCAAACCTCTCAGCCGCGAGAGTGTCCACCCTTATGTCTCATCCAGCTGTGGGTCTAGATATGGTCAATCCAGGTTGCATCACAGCCCCTGAATGAATTTTGTAAGAAATTCTCTCTCTTTCACTGTCTTTGTTTCACGGGTTTTTAAAAGTAATTTATTTTTATAATGGGGTTTAGCTGTTTTTCACGGCTGTGTTTATGCGGCTTTACAGCCACTTGACTCACTTCCAGAGAGATATCAATACATAGGTTTTAAGATTCTTACTAGTCAGATATATTCTTGTGCGGTGAATAGGGGGTGTTGAGTCCAGTTCACTGAGCAAGGAGTAGGTCTTTCTATTACATATTGGGTTTATGGAACGGTATCTGAGCTCATTTGAAACCCTTGTTTTATTCATCACCCCACCCCACCTTTCCCGTTAAGCAGCCATAGTGTGTTTTGTAAACGTGTGACTCTGTTCTGTTTTGTAATTCAGTTCAAGTGTAGCGGTTTTTACATTCCCTCTATAAGTGATAGCTTATGATAAGTGTCTTTTTCTGTGTGACTTATTTCACTTAGAATCGTCGTAGCTAAAGCCACTCATCATGCTGCTACTAGCCTTATGACATTGATTTCATGGCTGAGTGATATTCCATTGTACATAAGGACCACCACTTCTTTATCCATTTTTCTCTTTCCTGGGATATTTAAGGTGTCATGAAGTGGAGGTTCTTGTCAACAGAGCAGCCCTAAACTTTCGGGTGCCTGTGTCTTGCTGATTTTTAGTTTTCCCAATTTATACGCCCATGAGTGGAAGTGCCCTATGCGCTCTAAGCTGTGTTTTTTTGATGTTTCAGGACACACCGTACACTTCTCCAGAGTGGCTGTTGGCAATTTACATCCCGCCCATCAGCGTAGCAAGGCTCCCATTTCTCCATGGCCTGTTCTGCATTTCTGGTTTTGACACTTTTTTCCGCGTGGCCCTTTTGACCGATGGGAAGCGAGACTTCTTTGTAGCGCTGATTTGCCTTTCCAGGTTGCTTGGTTGGCCGAAAAGGGCGTATGCGTTTTTTCCTGAATATATTCAGGAAAAAACGCATACGCCCTTTTTGGCCAAGGGCATCATTGTCGTCGTTTTGCCACTTTTCATGTGCTTTAAAGGCGATTCGAATCGACCTCCTGAAATCTGTTTCCTGCAATTCTGCCTTGCTTTCAGATCCTCTTCGGTGCCTTCCCTCAATATATTTGTGGACGAGAGTTATCATTTATAACTCTGCAGGTTTGTGAATTGCAGTGCCCCTGAGCTCCATTTTTCAACTCGCTTTTTTGGGAGCTGTCCGCAAAAGCGCAGGATCGCCTCAGGCCCTATTCTGCTTCTGGGCGGCAGGCTGAGCCTGTGGTTAATTCTTCTTCCTGATGGGAAAATAGAGTGACCTGTGCCTGTCCCAACACCTAGAGCTAGTCTCTCATTGGCTCCCCCTCTTCCCGTTCATCCTCAGGACAAATTGCAAGCTGTACGGAACGGGAGGTTAAAGGTGCTGATTCTCTAAGGAGGGAGATTGCTAGTAAAGCGGCTGGAATGGCAAACCCGAGCACAAGGAGATGAGAAATGAGGTGCGTTTTAGAAACCTTTCCCCATCACACGGTGTACCACCTTCTGGGTTTCTCATGCATGTTTTCGAGGTAGGAAGATGCCCTTGAACCTGCAGATTTGGGACCCATGGGATGGGTAACAGGCAGTATTACTTTAAAGGCTCTGCGTTTGCTCCCCCAACCTCACCAAACCTCTCAGCCGCGAGAGTGTCCACCCTTATGTCTCCTCCAGCTGTGGGTCTAGATATGGTCAATCCAGGTTGCATCACAGCCCCTGAACGAATTTTGTAAGAATTTCTCTCTCTTTCACTGTCTTTGTTTCACGGGTTTTTAAAAGTAATTTATTTTTATAATGGGGTTTAGCTGCTTTTCACGGCTGTGTTTCTGCCGCTTTACAGCCACTTGACTCACTTCCAGAGAGATATCAATACATAGGTTTTAAGATTCTTACTAGTCAGATATATTCTTGTGCGGTGAATAGGGGGTGTTGAGTCCAGTTCACTGAGCAAGGAGTAGGTCTTTCTATTACATATGGGGTTTATGGAACGGTATCTGAGCTCATTTGAAACCCTTGTTTTATTCATCACCCCACCCCACCTTTCCCGTTAAGCAGCCATAGTGTGTTTTGTAAACGTGTGACTCTGTTCTGTTTTGTAATTCAGTTCAAGTGTAGCGGTTTTTACATTCCCTCTATAAGTGATAGCTTATGATAAGTGTCTTTTTCTGTGTGACTTATTTCACTTAGAATCGTCGTAGCTAAAGCCACTCATCATGCTGCTACTAGCCTTATGACATTGATTTCATGGCTGAGTGATATTCCATTGTACATAAGGACCACCACTTCTTTATCCATTTTTCTCTTTCCTGGGATATTTAAGGTGTCATGAAGTGGAGGTTCTTGTCAACAGAGCAGCCCTAAACTTTCGGGTGCCTGTGTCTTGCTGATTTTTAGTTTTCCCAATTTATACGCCCATGAGTGGAAGTGCCCTATGCGCTCTAAGCTGTGTTTTTTTGATGTTTCAGGACACACCGTACACTTCTCCAGAGTGGCTGTTGGCAATTTACATCCCGCCCATCAGCGTAGCAAGGCTCCCATTTCTCCATGGCCTGTTCTGCATTTCTGGTTTTGACACTTTTTTCCGCGTGGCCCTTTTGACCGATGGGAAGCGAGACTTCTTTGTAGCGCTGATTTGCCTTTCCAGGTTGCTTGGTTGGCCGAAAAGGGCGTATGCGTTTTTTCCTGAATATATTCAGGAAAAAACGCATACGCCCTTTTTGGCCAAGGGCATCATTGTCGACGTTTTGCCACTTTTCATGTGCTTTAAAGGCGATTCGAATCGACCTCCTGAAATCTGTTTCCTGCAATTCTGCCTTGCTTTCAGATCCTCTTCGTTGCCTTCCCTCAATATATTTGTGGACGAGAGTTATCATTTATAACTCTGCAGGTTTGTGAATTGCAGTGCCCCTGAGCTCCATTTTTCAACTCGCTTTTTTGGGAGCTGTCCGCAAAAGCGCAGGATCGCCTCAGGCCCTATTCTGCTTCTGGGCGGCAGGCTGAGCCTGTGGTTAATTCTTCTTCCTGATGGGAAAATAGAGTGACCTGTGCCTGTCCCAACACCTAGAGCTAGTCTCTCATTGGCTCCCCCTCTTCCCGTTCATCCTCAGGACAAATTGCAAGCTGTACGGAACGGGAGGTTAAAGGTGCTGATTCTCTAAGGAGGGAGATTGCTAGTAAAGCGGCTGGAATGGCAAACCCGAGCACAAGGAGATGAGAAATGAGGTGCGTTTTAGAAACCTTTCCCCATCACACGGTGTACCACCTTCTGGGTTTCTCATGCATGTTTTCGAGGTAGGAAGATGCCCTTGAACCTGCAGATTTGGGACCCATGGGATGGGTAACAGGCAGTATTACTTTAAAGGCTCTGCGTTTGCTCCCCCAACCTCACCAAACCTCTCAGCCGCGAGAGTGTCCACCCTTATGTCTCCTCCAGCTGTGGGTCTAGATATGGTCAATCCAGGTTGCATCACAGCCCCTGAACGAATTTTGTAAGAATTTCTCTCTCTTTCACTGTCTTTGTTTCACGGGTTTTTAAAAGTAATTTATTTTTATAATGGGGTTTAGCTGCTTTTCACGGCTGTGTTTCTGCCGCTTTACAGCCACTTGACTCACTTCCAGAGAGATATCAATACATAGGTTTTAAGATTCTTACTAGTCAGATATATTCTTGTGCGGTGAATAGGGGGTGTTGAGTCCAGTTCACTGAGCAAGGAGTAGGTCTTTCTATTACATATGGGGTTTATGGAACGGTATCTGAGCTCATTTGAAACCCTTGTTTTATTCATCACCCCACCCCACCTTTCCCGTTAAGCAGCCATAGTGTGTTTTGTAAACGTGTGACTCTGTTCTGTTTTGTAATTCAGTTCAAGTGTAGCGGTTTTTACATTCCCTCTATAAGTGATAGCTTATGATAAGTGTCTTTTTCTGTGTGACTTATTTCACTTAGAATCGTCGTAGCTAAAGCCACTCATCATGCTGCTACTAGCCTTATGACATTGATTTCATGGCTGAGTGATATTCCATTGTACATAAGGACCACCACTTCTTTATCCATTTTTCTCTTTCCTGGGATATTTAAGGTGTCATGAAGTGGAGGTTCTTGTCAACAGAGCAGCCCTAAACTTTCGGGTGCCTGTGTCTTGCTGATTTTTAGTTTTCCCAATTTATACGCCCATGAGTGGAAGTGCCCTATGCGCTCTAAGCTGTGTTTTTTTGATGTTTCAGGACACACCGTACACTTCTCCAGAGTGGCTGTTGGCAATTTACATCCCGCCCATCAGCGTAGCAAGGCTCCCATTTCTCCATGGCCTGTTCTGCATTTCTGGTTTTGACACTTTTTTCCGCGTGGCCCTTTTGACCGATGGGAAGCGAGACTTCTTTGTAGCGCTGATTTGCCTTTCCAGGTTGCTTGGTTGGCCGAAAAGGGCGTATGCGTTTTTTCCTGAATATATTCAGGAAAAAACGCATACGCCCTTTTTGGCCAAGGGCATCATTGTCGACGTTTTGCCACTTTTCATGTGCTTTAAAGGCGATTCGAATCGACCTCCTGAAATCTGTTTCCTGCAATTCTGCCTTGCTTTCAGATCCTCTTCGGTGCCTTCCCTCAATATATTTGTGGACGAGAGTTATCATTTATAACTCTGCAGGTTTGTGAATTGCAGTGCCCCTGAGCTCCATTTTTCAACTCGCTTTTTTGGGAGCTGTCCGCAAAAGCGCAGGATCGCCTCAGGCCCTATTCTGCTTCTGGGCGGCAGGCTGAGCCTGTGGTTAATTCTTCTTCCTGATGGGAAAATAGAGTGACCTGTGCCTGTCCCAACACCTAGAGCTAGTCTCTCATTGGCTCCCCCTCTTCCCGTTCATCCTCAGGACAAATTGCAAGCTGTACGGAACGGGAGGTTAAAGGTGCTGATTCTCTAAGGAGGGAGATTGCTAGTAAAGCGGCTGGAATGGCAAACCCGAGCACAAGGAGATGAGAAATGAGGTGCGTTTTAGAAACCTTTCCCCATCACACGGTGTACCACCTTCTGGGTTTCTCATGCATGTTTTCGAGGTAGGAAGATGCCCTTGAACCTGCAGATTTGGGACCCATGGGATGGGTAACAGGCAGTATTACTTTAAAGGCTCTGCGTTTGCTCCCCCAACCTCACCAAACCTCTCAGCCGCGAGAGTGTCCACCCTTATGTCTCCTCCAGCTGTGGGTCTAGATATGGTCAATCCAGGTTGCATCACAGCCCCTGAACGAATTTTGTAAGAATTTCTCTCTCTTTCACTGTCTTTGTTTCACGGGTTTTTAAAAGTAATTTATTTTTATAATGGGGTTTAGCTGCTTTTCACGGCTGTGTTTCTGCCGCTTTACAGCCACTTGACTCACTTCCAGAGAGATATCAATACATAGGTTTTAAGATTCTTACTAGTCAGATATATTCTTGTGCGGTGAATAGGGGGTGTTGAGTCCAGTTCACTGAGCAAGGAGTAGGTCTTTCTATTACATATGGGGTTTATGGAACGGTATCTGAGCTCATTTGAAACCCTTGTTTTATGCATCACCCCACCCCACCTTTCCCGTTAAGAAGCCATAATGTGTTTTCTAAACGTGTGACTCTGTTCTGTCTTGTAATTCAGTTCAAGTGTAGCAGTTTTTACATTCCCTCTATAAGTGATAGCTTATAATAAGTGTGTTTTTCTGTATGACTTATTTCACTTAGAATCGTCGTGGCTAAAGCCACTCATCATGCTGCTACTAGCCTTATGACATTGATTTCATGGCTGAGTGATATTCCATTGTACATAAGGACCACCACTTCTTTATCCATTTTTCTCTTTCCTGGGATATTTAAGGTGTCACGAAGTGGAGGTTCTTGTCAACAGAGCAGCCCCAAACTTTGGGGTGCCTGTGTCTTGCTGATTTTTAGTTTTCCCAATTTATACGCCCATGAGTGGAAGTGCCCTATGCGCTCTAAGCTGTGTTTTTTCGATGTTTCAGGACACACCGTACACTTCTCCAGAGTGGCTGTTGGCAATTTACATCCCGCCCATCAGCGTAGCAAGGCTCCCATTTCTCCATGGCCTGTCCTGCATTTCTGGTTTTGACACTTTTTTCCGCATGGCCCTTTTGACCGATGGGAAGCGAGACTTCTTTGTAGCGCTGATTTGCCTTTCCAGGTTGCTTGGTTGGCCAAAAAGGGCGTATGCGTTTTTTCCTGAATATATTCAGGAAAAAACGCATACGCCCTTTTTGGCCAAGGGCATCATTGTCGACGTTTTGCCGCTTTTCATGTGCTTTAAAGGCGATTCGAATCGACCTCCTGAAATCTGTTTCCTGCAATTCTGCCTTGCTTTCAGATCCTCTTCGTTGCCTTCCCTCAATATATTTGTGGACGAGAGTTATCATTTATAACTCTGCAGGTTTGTGAATTGCAGTGCCCCTGAGCTCCATTTTTCAACTCGCTTTTTTGGGAGCTGGCCACAAAAGCGCAGGATTGCCTCAGGCCCTATTCTGCTTCCGGGCAGCAGGCTGAGCCTGTGGTTAATTCTTCTTCCTGATGGGAAAATAGAGTGACCTGTGCCTGTCCCAACACCTAGAGCTAGTCTCTCATTGGCTCCCCCTCTTCCCGTTCATCCTCAGGACATATTGCAAGCTGTACGGAACGGGAGGTTAAAGGTGCTGATTCTCCAAGGAGGGAGATTGCTAGTAAAGCGGCTGGAATGGCGAACCCGAGCACAAGGAGATGAGAAATGAGGTGCGTTTTAGAAACCTTTCCCGATCACACGGTGTACCACCTTCTGGGTTTCTCATGCATGTTTTCGAGGTAGGAAGATGCCCTTGAACCTGGAGATTTGGGACCCATGGGATGGGTAACAGGCAGTATTACTTTAAAGGCTCTGCGTTTGCTCCCCCAACCTCACCAAACCTCTCAGCCCCGAGAGTGTCCACCCTTATGTCTCCTCCAGCTGTGGGTCTAGATATGGTCAATCCAGGTTGCATCACAGCCCCTGAACGAATTTTGTAAGAATTTCTCTCTCTTTCACTGTCTTTGTTTCACGGGTTTTTAAAAGTAATTTATTTTTATAATGGGGTTTAGCTGCTTTTCACGGCTGTGTTTCTGCCGCTTTACACCCACTTGACTCACTTTCAGAGAGATATCAATACATAGGTTTTAAGATTCTTACTAGTCAGATATATTCTTGCGCGGTGAATAGGGGGTGTTGAGTCCAGTTCACTGAGCAAGGAGTAGGTCTTTCTATTACATATTGGGTTTATGGAACGGTATCTGAGCTCATTTGAAACCCTTGTTTTATGCATCACCCCACCCCACCTTTCCCGTTAAGCAGCCATAGTGTGTTTTCTAAACGTGTGACTCTGTTCTGTTTTGTAATTCAGTTCAAGTGTAGCGGTTTTTACATTCCCTCTATAAGTGATAGCTTATAATAAGTGTGTTTTTCTGTATGACTTATTTCACTTAGAATCGTCGTAGCTAAAGCCACTCATCATGCTGCTACTAGCCTTATGACATTGATTTCATGGCTGAGGGATATTCCATTGTACATAAGGACCACCACTTCTTTATCCATTTTTCTCTTTCCTGGGATATTTAAGGTGTCACGAAGTGGAGGTTCTTGTCAACAGAGCAGCCCCAAACTTTGGGGTGCCTGTGTCTTGCTGATTTTTAGTTTTCCCAATTTATACGCCCATGAGTGGAAGTGCCCTATGCGCTCTAAGCTGTGTTTTTTCGATGTTTCAGGACACACCGTACACTTCTCCAGAGTGGCTGTTGGCAATTTACATCCCGCCCATCAGCGTAGCAAGGCTCCCATTTCTCCATGGCCTGTTCTGCATTTCTGGTTTTGACACTTTTTTCCGCATGGCCCTTTTGACCGATGGGAAGCGAGACTTCTTTGTAGCGCTGATTTGCCTTTCCAGGTTGCTTGGTTGGCCAAAAAGGGCGTATGCGTTTTTTCCTGAATATATTCAGGAAAAAACGCATACGCCCTTTTTGGCCAAGGGCATCATTGTCGACGTTTTGCTGCTTTTCATGTGCTTTAAAGGCGATTCGAATCGACCTCCTGAAATCTGTTTCCTGCAATTCTGCCTTGCTTTCAGATCCTCTTCGTTGCCTTCCCTCAATATATTTGTGGACGAGAGTTATCATTTATAACTCTGCAGGTTTGTGAATTGCAGTGCCCCTGAGCTCCATTTTTCAACTCGCTTTTTTGGGAGCTGGCCGCAAAAGCGCAGGATCGCCTCAGGCCCTATTCTGCTTCCGGGCGGCAGGCTGAGCCTGTGGTTAATTCTTCTTCCTGATGGGAAAATAGAGTGACCTGTGCCTGTCCCAACACCTAGAGCTAGTCTCTCATTGGCTCCCCCTCTTCCCGTTCATCCTCAGGACAAATTGCAAGCTGTACGGAACGGGAGGTTAAAGGTGCTGATTCTCCAAGGAGGGAGATTGCTAGTAAAGCGGCTGGAATGGCGAACCCGAGCACAAGGAGATGAGAAATGAGGTGCGTTTTAGAAACCTTTCCCGATCACACGGTGTACCACCTTCTGGGTTTCTCATGCATGTTTTCGAGGTAGGAAGATGCCCTTGAACCTGCAGATTTGGGACCCATGGGATGGGTAACAGGCAGTATTACTTTAAAGGCTCTGCGTTTGCTCCCCCAACCTCACCAAACCTCTCAGCCGCGAGAGTGTCCACCCTTATGTCTCATCCAGCTGTGGGTCTAGATATGGTCAATCCAGGTTGCATCACAGCCCCTGAACGAATTTTGTAAGAAATTCTCTCTCTTTCACTGTCTTTGTTTCACGGGTTTTTAAAAGTAATTTATTTTTATAATGGGGTTTAGCTGTTTTTCACGGCTGTGTTTATGCGGCTTTACAGCCACTTGACTCACTTCCAGAGAGATATCAATACATAGGTTTTAAGATTCTTACTAGTCAGATATATTCTTGTGCGGTGAATAGGGGGTATTGAGTCCAGTTCACTGAGCAAGGAGTAGGTCTTTCTATTACATATTGGGTTTATGGAACGGTATCTGAGCTCATTTGAAACCCTTGTTTTATTCATCACCCCACCCCACCTTTCCCGTTAAGCAGCCATAGTGTGTTTTGTAAACGTGTGACTCTGTTCTGTTTTGTAATTCAGTTCAAGTGTAGCGGTTTTTACATTCCCTCTATAAGTGATAGCTTATGATAAGTGTCTTTTTCTGTGTGACTTATTTCACTTAGAATCGTCGTAGCTAAAGCCACTCATCATGCTGCTACTAGCCTTATGACATTGATTTCATGGCTGAGTGATATTCCATTGTACATAAGGACCACCACTTCTTTATCCATTTTTCTCTTTCCTGGGATATTTAAGGTGTCATGAAGTGGAGGTTCTTGTCAACAGAGCAGCCCTAAACTTTCGGGTGCCTGTGTCTTGCTGATTTTTAGTTTTCCCAATTTATACGCCCATGAGTGGAAGTGCCCTATGCGCTCTAAGCTGTGTTTTTTTGATGTTTCAGGACACACCGTACACTTCTCCAGAGTGGCTGTTGGCAATTTACATCCCGCCCATCAGCGTAGCAAGGCTCCCATTTCTCCATGGCCTGTTCTGCATTTCTGGTTTTGACACTTTTTTCCGCGTGGCCCTTTTGACCGATGGGAAGCGAGACTTCTTTGTAGCGCTGATTTGCCTTTCCAGGTTGCTTGGTTGGCCGAAAAGGGCGTATGCGTTTTTTCCTGAATATATTCAGGAAAAAACGCATACGCCCTTTTTGGCCAAGGGCATCATTGTCGACGTTTTGCCACTTTTCATGTGCTTTAAAGGCGATTCGAATCGACCTCCTGAAATCTGTTTCCTGCAATTCTGCCTTGCTTTCAGATCCTCTTCGGTGCCTTCCCTCAATATATTTGTGGACGAGAGTTATCATTTATAACTCTGCAGGTTTGTGAATTGCAGTGCCCCTGAGCTCCATTTTTCAACTCGCTTTTTTGGGAGCTGTCCGCAAAAGCGCAGGATCGCCTCAGGCCCTATTCTGCTTCTGGGCGGCAGGCTGAGCCTGTGGTTAATTCTTCTTCCTGATGGGAAAATAGAGTGACCTGTGCCTGTCCCAACACCTAGAGCTAGTCTCTCATTGGCTCCCCCTCTTCCCGTTCATCCTCAGGACAAATTGCAAGCTGTACGGAACGGGAGGTTAAAGGTGCTGATTCTCTAAGGAGGGAGATTGCTAGTAAAGCGGCTGGAATGGCAAACCCGAGCACAAGGAGATGAGAAATGAGGTGCGTTTTAGAAACCTTTCCCCATCACACGGTGTACCACCTTCTGGGTTTCTCATGCATGTTTTCGAGGTAGGAAGATGCCCTTGAACCTGCAGATTTGGGACCCATGGGATGGGTAACAGGCAGTATTACTTTAAAGGCTCTGCGTTTGCTCCCCCAACCTCACCAAACCTCTCAGCCGCGAGAGTGTCCACCCTTATGTCTCCTCCAGCTGTGGGTCTAGATATGGTCAATCCAGGTTGCATCACAGCCCCTGAACGAATTTTGTAAGAATTTCTCTCTCTTTCACTGTCTTTGTTTCACGGGTTTTTAAAAGTAATTTATTTTTATAATGGGGTTTAGCTGCTTTTCACGGCTGTGTTTCTGCCGCTTTACAGCCACTTGACTCACTTCCAGAGAGATATCAATACATAGGTTTTAAGATTCTTACTAGTCAGATATATTCTTGTGCGGTGAATAGGGGGTGTTGAGTCCAGTTCACTGAGCAAGGAGTAGGTCTTTCTATTACATATGGGGTTTATGGAACGGTATCTGAGCTCATTTGAAACCCTTGTTTTATTCATCACCCCACCCCACCTTTCCCGTTAAGCAGCCATAGTGTGTTTTGTAAACGTGTGACTCTGTTCTGTTTTGTAATTCAGTTCAAGTGTAGCGGTTTTTACATTCCCTCTATAAGTGATAGCTTATGATAAGTGTCTTTTTCTGTGTGACTTATTTCACTTAGAATCGTCGTAGCTAAAGCCACTCATCATGCTGCTACTAGCCTTATGACATTGATTTCATGGCTGAGTGATATTCCATTGTACATAAGGACCACCACTTCTTTATCCATTTTTCTCTTTCCTGGGATATTTAAGGTGTCATGAAGTGGAGGTTCTTGTCAACAGAGCAGCCCTAAACTTTCGGGTGCCTGTGTCTTGCTGATTTTTAGTTTTCCCAATTTATACGCCCATGAGTGGAAGTGCCCTATGCGCTCTAAGCTGTGTTTTTTTGATGTTTCAGGACACACCGTACACTTCTCCAGAGTGGCTGTTGGCAATTTACATCCCGCCCATCAGCGTAGCAAGGCTCCCATTTCTCCATGGCCTGTTCTGCATTTCTGGTTTTGACACTTTTTTCCGCGTGGCCCTTTTGACCGATGGGAAGCGAGACTTCTTTGTAGCGCTGATTTGCCTTTCCAGGTTGCTTGGTTGGCCGAAAAGGGCGTATGCGTTTTTTCCTGAATATATTCAGGAAAAAACGCATACGCCCTTTTTGGCCAAGGGCATCATTGTCGACGTTTTGCCACTTTTCATGTGCTTTAAAGGCGATTCGAATCGACCTCCTGAAATCTGTTTCCTGCAATTCTGCCTTGCTTTCAGATCCTCTTCGGTGCCTTCCCTCAATATATTTGTGGACGAGAGTTATCATTTATAACTCTGCAGGTTTGTGAATTGCAGTGCCCCTGAGCTCCATTTTTCAACTCGCTTTTTTGGGAGCTGTCCGCAAAAGCGCAGGATCGCCTCAGGCCCTATTCTGCTTCTGGGCGGCAGGCTGAGCCTGTGGTTAATTCTTCTTCCTGATGGGAAAATAGAGTGACCTGTGCCTGTCCCAACACCTAGAGCTAGTCTCTCATTGGCTCCCCCTCTTCCCGTTCATCCTCAGGACAAATTGCAAGCTGTACGGAACGGGAGGTTAAAGGTGCTGATTCTCTAAGGAGGGAGATTGCTAGTAAAGCGGCTGGAATGGCAAACCCGAGCACAAGGAGATGAGAAATGAGGTGCGTTTTAGAAACCTTTCCCCATCACACGGTGTACCACCTTCTGGGTTTCTCATGCATGTTTTCGAGGTAGGAAGATGCCCTTGAACCTGCAGATTTGGGACCCATGGGATGGGTAACAGGCAGTATTACTTTAAAGGCTCTGCGTTTGCTCCCCCAACCTCACCAAACCTCTCAGCCGCGAGAGTGTCCACCCTTATGTCTCCTCCAGCTGTGGGTCTAGATATGGTCAATCCAGGTTGCATCACAGCCCCTGAACGAATTTTGTAAGAATTTCTCTCTCTTTCACTGTCTTTGTTTCACGGGTTTTTAAAAGTAATTTATTTTTATAATGGGGTTTAGCTGCTTTTCACGGCTGTGTTTCTGCCGCTTTACAGCCACTTGACTCACTTCCAGAGAGATATCAATACATAGGTTTTAAGATTCTTACTAGTCAGATATATTCTTGTGCGGTGAATAGGGGGTGTTGAGTCCAGTTCACTGAGCAAGGAGTAGGTCTTTCTATTACATATGGGGTTTATGGAACGGTATCTGAGCTCATTTGAAACCCTTGTTTTATGCATCACCCCACCCCACCTTTCCCGTTAAGAAGCCATAATGTGTTTTCTAAACGTGTGACTCTGTTCTGTCTTGTAATTCAGTTCAAGTGTAGCAGTTTTTACATTCCCTCTATAAGTGATAGCTTATAATAAGTGTGTTTTTCTGTATGACTTATTTCACTTAGAATCGTCGTGGCTAAAGCCACTCATCATGCTGCTACTAGCCTTATGACATTGATTTCATGGCTGAGTGATATTCCATTGTACATAAGGACCACCACTTCTTTATCCATTTTTCTCTTTCCTGGGATATTTAAGGTGTCACGAAGTGGAGGTTCTTGTCAACAGAGCAGCCCCAAACTTTGGGGTGCCTGTGTCTTGCTGATTTTTAGTTTTCCCAATTTATACGCCCATGAGTGGAAGTGCCCTATGCGCTCTAAGCTGTGTTTTTTCGATGTTTCAGGACACACCGTACACTTCTCCAGAGTGGCTGTTGGCAATTTACATCCCGCCCATCAGCGTAGCAAGGCTCCCATTTCTCCATGGCCTGTCCTGCATTTCTGGTTTTGACACTTTTTTCCGCATGGCCCTTTTGACCGATGGGAAGCGAGACTTCTTTGTAGCGCTGATTTGCCTTTCCAGGTTGCTTGGTTGGCCAAAAAGGGCGTATGCGTTTTTTCCTGAATATATTCAGGAAAAAACGCATACGCCCTTTTTGGCCAAGGGCATCATTGTCGACGTTTTGCCGCTTTTCATGTGCTTTAAAGGCGATTCGAATCGACCTCCTGAAATCTGTTTCCTGCAATTCTGCCTTGCTTTCAGATCCTCTTCGTTGCCTTCCCTCAATATATTTGTGGACGAGAGTTATCATTTATAACTCTGCAGGTTTGTGAATTGCAGTGCCCCTGAGCTCCATTTTTCAACTCGCTTTTTTGGGAGCTGGCCACAAAAGCGCAGGATTGCCTCAGGCCCTATTCTGCTTCCGGGCAGCAGGCTGAGCCTGTGGTTAATTCTTCTTCCTGATGGGAAAATAGAGTGACCTGTGCCTGTCCCAACACCTAGAGCTAGTCTCTCATTGGCTCCCCCTCTTCCCGTTCATCCTCAGGACATATTGCAAGCTGTACGGAACGGGAGGTTAAAGGTGCTGATTCTCCAAGGAGGGAGATTGCTAGTAAAGCGGCTGGAATGGCGAACCCGAGCACAAGGAGATGAGAAATGAGGTGCGTTTTAGAAACCTTTCCCGATCACACGGTGTACCACCTTCTGGGTTTCTCATGCATGTTTTCGAGGTAGGAAGATGCCCTTGAACCTGGAGATTTGGGACCCATGGGATGGGTAACAGGCAGTATTACTTTAAAGGCTCTGCGTTTGCTCCCCCAACCTCACCAAACCTCTCAGCCCCGAGAGTGTCCACCCTTATGTCTCCTCCAGCTGTGGGTCTAGATATGGTCAATCCAGGTTGCATCACAGCCCCTGAACGAATTTTGTAAGAATTTCTCTCTCTTTCACTGTCTTTGTTTCACGGGTTTTTAAAAGTAATTTATTTTTATAATGGGGTTTAGCTGCTTTTCACGGCTGTGTTTCTGCCGCTTTACACCCACTTGACTCACTTTCAGAGAGATATCAATACATAGGTTTTAAGATTCTTACTAGTCAGATATATTCTTGCGCGGTGAATAGGGGGTGTTGAGTCCAGTTCACTGAGCAAGGAGTAGGTCTTTCTATTACATATTGGGTTTATGGAACGGTATCTGAGCTCATTTGAAACCCTTGTTTTATGCATCACCCCACCCCACCTTTCCCGTTAAGCAGCCATAGTGTGTTTTCTAAACGTGTGACTCTGTTCTGTTTTGTAATTCAGTTCAAGTGTAGCGGTTTTTACATTCCCTCTATAAGTGATAGCTTATAATAAGTGTGTTTTTCTGTATGACTTATTTCACTTAGAATCGTCGTAGCTAAAGCCACTCATCATGCTGCTACTAGCCTTATGAGATTGATTTCATGGCTGAGGGATATTCCATTGTACATAAGGACCACCACTTCTTTATCCATTTTTCTCTTTCCTGGGATATTTAAGGTGTCACGAAGTGGAGGTTCTTGTCAACAGAGCAGCCCCAAACTTTGGGGTGCCTGTGTCTTGCTGATTTTTAGTTTTCCCAATTTATACGCCCATGAGTGGAAGTGCCCTATGCGCTCTAAGCTGTGTTTTTTCGATGTTTCAGGACACACCGTACACTTCTCCAGAGTGGCTGTTGGCAATTTACATCCCGCCCATCAGCGTAGCAAGGCTCCCATTTCTCCATGGCCTGTTCTGCATTTCTGGTTTTGACACTTTTTTCCGCATGGCCCTTTTGACCGATGGGAAGCGAGACTTCTTTGTAGCGCTGATTTGCCTTTCCAGGTTGCTTGGTTGGCCAAAAAGGGCGTATGCGTTTTTTCCTGAATATATTCAGGAAAAAACGCATACGCCCTTTTTGGCCAAGGGCATCATTGTCGACGTTTTGCTGCTTTTCATGTGCTTTAAAGGCGATTCGAATCGACCTCCTGAAATCTGTTTCCTGCAATTCTGCCTTGCTTTCAGATCCTCTTCGTTGCCTTCCCTCAATATATTTGTGGACGAGAGTTATCATTTATAACTCTGCAGGTTTGTGAATTGCAGTGCCCCTGAGCTCCATTTTTCAACTCGCTTTTTTGGGAGCTGGCCGCAAAAGCGCAGGATCGCCTCAGGCCCTATTCTGCTTCCGGGCGGCAGGCTGAGCCTGTGGTTAATTCTTCTTCCTGATGGGAAAATAGAGTGACCTGTGCCTGTCCCAACACCTAGAGCTAGTCTCTCATTGGCTCCCCCTCTTCCCGTTCATCCTCAGGACAAATTGCAAGCTGTACGGAACGGGAGGTTAAAGGTGCTGATTCTCCAAGGAGGGAGATTGCTAGTAAAGCGGCTGGAATGGCGAACCCGAGCACAAGGAGATGAGAAATGAGGTGCGTTTTAGAAACCTTTCCCGATCACACGGTGTACCACCTTCTGGGTTTCTCATGCATGTTTTCGAGGTAGGAAGATGCCCTTGAACCTGCAGATTTGGGACCCATGGGATGGGTAACAGGCAGTATTACTTTAAAGGCTCTGCGTTTGCTCCCCCAACCTCACCAAACCTCTCAGCCGCGAGAGTGTCCACCCTTATGTCTCATCCAGCTGTGGGTCTAGATATGGTCAATCCAGGTTGCATCACAGCCCCTGAACGAATTTTGTAAGAAATTCTCTCTCTTTCACTGTCTTTGTTTCACGGGTTTTTAAAAGTAATTTATTTTTATAATGGGGTTTAGCTGTTTTTCACGGCTGTGTTTATGCGGCTTTACAGCCACTTGACTCACTTCCAGAGAGATATCAATACATAGGTTTTAAGATTCTTACTAGTCAGATATATTCTTGTGCGGTGAATAGGGGGTATTGAGTCCAGTTCACTGAGCAAGGAGTAGGTCTTTCTATTACATATTGGGTTTATGGAACGGTATCTGAGCTCATTTGAAACCCTTGTTTTATTCATCACCCCACCCCACCTTTCCCGTTAAGCAGCCATAGTGTGTTTTGTAAACGTGTGACTCTGTTCTGTTTTGTAATTCAGTTCAAGTGTAGCGGTTTTTACATTCCCTCTATAAGTGATAGCTTATGATAAGTGTCTTTTTCTGTGTGACTTATTTCACTTAGAATCGTCGTAGCTAAAGCCACTCATCATGCTGCTACTAGCCTTATGACATTGATTTCATGGCTGAGTGATATTCCATTGTACATAAGGACCACCACTTCTTTATCCATTTTTCTCTTTCCTGGGATATTTAAGGTGTCATGAAGTGGAGGTTCTTGTCAACAGAGCAGCCCTAAACTTTCGGGTGCCTGTGTCTTGCTGATTTTTAGTTTTCCCAATTTATACGCCCATGAGTGGAAGTGCCCTATGCGCTCTAAGCTGTGTTTTTTTGATGTTTCAGGACACACCGTACACTTCTCCAGAGTGGCTGTTGGCAATTTACATCCCGCCCATCAGCGTAGCAAGGCTCCCATTTCTCCATGGCCTGTTCTGCATTTCTGGTTTTGACACTTTTTTCCGCGTGGCCCTTTTGACCGATGGGAAGCGAGACTTCTTTGTAGCGCTGATTTGCCTTTCCAGGTTGCTTGGTTGGCCGAAAAGGGCGTATGCGTTTTTTCCTGAATATATTCAGGAAAAAACGCATACGCCCTTTTTGGCCAAGGGCATCATTGTCGACGTTTTGCCACTTTTCATGTGCTTTAAAGGCGATTCGAATCGACCTCCTGAAATCTGTTTCCTGCAATTCTGCCTTGCTTTCAGATCCTCTTCGGTGCCTTCCCTCAATATATTTGTGGACGAGAGTTATCATTTATAACTCTGCAGGTTTGTGAATTGCAGTGCCCCTGAGCTCCATTTTTCAACTCGCTTTTTTGGGAGCTGTCCGCAAAAGCGCAGGATCGCCTCAGGCCCTATTCTGCTTCTGGGCGGCAGGCTGAGCCTGTGGTTAATTCTTCTTCCTGATGGGAAAATAGAGTGACCTGTGCCTGTCCCAACACCTAGAGCTAGTCTCTCATTGGCTCCCCCTCTTCCCGTTCATCCTCAGGACAAATTGCAAGCTGTACGGAACGGGAGGTTAAAGGTGCTGATTCTCCAAGGAGGGAGATTGCTAGTAAAGCGGCTGGAATGGCAAACCCGAGCACAAGGAGATGAGAAATGAGGTGCGTTTTAGAAACCTTTCCCGATCACACGGTGTACCACCTTCTGGGTTTCTCATGCATGTTTTCGAGGTAGGAAGATGCCCTTGAACCTGGAGATTTGGGACCCATGGGATGGGTAACAGGCAGTATTACTTTAAAGGCTCTGCGTTTGCTCCCCCAACCTCACCAAACCTCTCAGCCGCGAGAGTGTCCACCCTTATGTCTCCTCCAGCTGTGGGTCTAGATATGGTCAATCCAGGTTGCATCACAGCCCCTGAACGAATTTTGTAAGAATTTCTCTCTCTTTCACTGTCTTTGTTTCACGGGTTTTTAAAAGTAATTTATTTTTATAATGGGGTTTAGCTGCTTTTCACGGCTGTGTTTCTGCCGCTTTACAGCCACTTGACTCACTTCCAGAGAGATATCAATACATAGGTTTTAAGATTCTTACTAGTCAGATATATTCTTGTGCGGTGAATAGGGGGTGTTGAGTCCAGTTCACTGAGCAAGGAGTAGGTCTTTCTATTACATATGGGGTTTATGGAACGGTATCTGAGCTCATTTGAAACCCTTGTTTTATGCATCACCCCACCCCACCTTTCCCGTTAAGAAGCCATAATGTGTTTTCTAAACGTGTGACTCTGTTCTGTCTTGTAATTCAGTTCAAGTGTAGCAGTTTTTACATTCCCTCTATAAGTGATAGCTTATAATAAGTGTGTTTTTCTGTATGACTTATTTCACTTAGAATCGTCGTGGCTAAAGCCACTCATCATGCTGCTACTAGCCTTATGACATTGATTTCATGGCTGAGTGATATTCCATTGTACATAAGGACCACCACTTCTTTATCCATTTTTCTCTTTCCTGGGATATTTAAGGTGTCACGAAGTGGAGGTTCTTGTCAACAGAGCAGCCCCAAACTTTGGGGTGCCTGTGTCTTGCTGATTTTTAGTTTTCCCAATTTATACGCCCATGAGTGGAAGTGCCCTATGCGCTCTAAGCTGTGTTTTTTCGATGTTTCAGGACACACCGTACACTTCTCCAGAGTGGCTGTTGGCAATTTACATCCCGCCCATCAGCGTAGCAAGGCTCCCATTTCTCCATGGCCTGTTCTGCATTTCTGGTTTTGACACTTTTTTCCGCATGGCCCTTTTGACCGATGGGAAGCGAGACTTCTTTGTAGCGCTGATTTGCCTTTCCAGGTTGCTTGGTTGGCCAAAAAGGGCGTATGCGTTTTTTCCTGAATATATTCAGGAAAAAACGCATACGCCCTTTTTGGCCAAGGGCATCATTGTCGACGTTTTGCCGCTTTTCATGTGCTTTAAAGGCGATTCGAATCGACCTCCTGAAATCTGTTTCCTGCAATTCTGCCTTGCTTTCAGATCCTCTTCGATGCCTTCCCTCAATATATTTGTGGACGAGAGTTATCATTTATAACTCTGCAGGTTTGTGAATTGCAGTGCCCCTGAGCTCCATTTTTCAACTCGCTTTTTTGGGAGCTGTCCGCAAAAGCGCAGGATCGCCTCAGGCCCTATTCTGCTTCCGGGCGGCAGGCTGAGCCTGTGGTTAATTCTTCTTCCTGATGGGAAAATAGAGTGACCTGTGCCTGTCCCAACACCTAGAGCTAGTCTCTCATTGGCTCCCCCTCTTCCCGTTCATCCTCAGGACAAATTGCAAGCTGTACGGAACGGGAGGTTAAAGGTGCTGATTCTCCAAGGAGGGAGATTGCTAGTAAAGCGGCTGGAATGGCGAACCCGAGCACAAGGAGATGAGAAATGAGGTGCGTTTTAGAAACCTTTCCCGATCACACGGTGTACCACCTTCTGGGTTTCTCATGCATGTTTTCGAGGTAGGAAGATGCCCTTGAACCTGGAGATTTGGGACCCATGGGATGGGTAACAGGCAGTATTACTTTAAAGGCTCTGCGTTTGCTCCCCCAACCTCACCAAACCTCTCAGCCCCGAGAGTGTCCACCCTTATGTCTCATCCAGCTGTGGGTCTAGATATGGTCAATCCAGGTTGCATCACAGCCCCTGAACGAATTTTGTAAGAAATTCTCTCTCTTTCACTGTCTTTGTTTCACGGGTTTTTAAAAGTAATTTATTTTTATAATGGGGTTTAGCTGTTTTTCACGGCTGTGTTTATGCGGCTTTACAGCCACTTGACTCACTTCCAGAGAGATATCAATACATAGGTTTTAAGATTCTTACTAGTCAGATATATTCTTGTGCGGTGAATAGGGGGTGTTGAGTCCAGTTCACTGAGCAAGGAGTAGGTCTTTCTATTACATATTGGGTTTATGGAACGGTATCTGAGCTCATTTGAAACCCTTGTTTTATGCATCACCCCACCCCACCTTTCCCGTTAAGCAGACATAGTGTGTTTTGTAAACGTGTGACTCTGTTCTGTTTTGTAATTCAGTTCAAGTGTAGCGGTTTTTACATTCCCTCTATAAGTGATAGCTTATGATAAGTGTCTTTTTCTGTGTGAATTATTTCACTTAGAATCGTCGTAGCTAAAGCCACTCATCATGCTGCTACTAGCCTTATGACATTGATTTCATGGCTGAGGGATATTCCATTGTACATAAGGACCACCACTTCTTTATCCATTTTTCTCTTTCCTGGGATATTTAAGGTGTCATGAAGTGGAGGTTCTTGTCAACAGAGCAGCCCTAAACTTTCGGGTGCCTGTGTCTTGCTGATTTTTAGTTTTCCCAATTTATACGCCCATGAGTGGAAGTGCCCTATGCGCTCTAAGCTGTGTTTTTTTGATGTTTCAGGACACACCGTACACTTCTCCAGAGTGGCTGTTGGCAATTTACATCCCGCCCATCAGCGTAGCAAGGCTCCCATTTCTCCATGGCCTGTTCTGCATTTCTGGTTTTGACACTTTTTTCCGCGTGGCCCTTTTGACCGATGGGAAGCGAGACTTCTTTGTAGCGCTGATTTGCCTTTCCAGGTTGCTTGGTTGGCCGAAAAGGGCGTATGCGTTTTTTCCTGAATATATTCAGGAAAAAACGCATACGCCCTTTTTGGCCAAGGGCATCATTGTCGACGTTTTGCCACTTTTCATGTGCTTTAAAGGCGATTCGAATCGACCTCCTGAAATCTGTTTCCTGCAATTCTGCCTTGCTTTCAGATCCTCTTCGGTGCCTTCCCTCAATATATTTGTGGACGAGAGTTATCATTTATAACTCTGCAGGTTTGTGAATTGCAGTGCCCCTGAGCTCCATTTTTCAACTCGCTTTTTTGGGAGCTGTCCGCAAAAGCGCAGGATCGCCTCAGGCCCTATTCTGCTTCTGGGCGGCAGGCTGAGCCTGTGGTTAATTCTTCTTCCTGATGGGAAAATAGAGTGACCTGTGCCTGTCCCAACACCTAGAGCTAGTCTCTCATTGGCTCCCCCTCTTCCCGTTCATCCTCAGGACAAATTGCAAGCTGTACGGAACGGGAGGTTAAAGGTGCTGATTCTCCAAGGAGGGAGATTGCTAGTAAAGCGGCTGGAATGGCGAACCCGAGCACAAGGAGATGAGAAATGAGGTGCGTTTTAGAAACCTTTCCCGATCACACGGTGTACCACCTTCTGGGTTTCTCATGCATGTTTTTGAGGTAGGAAGATGCCCTTGAACCTGCAGATTTGGGACCCATGGGATGGGTAACAGGCAGTATTACTTTAAAGGCTCTGCGTTTGCTCCCCCAACCTCACCAAACCTCTCAGCCGCGAGAGTGTCCACCCTTATGTCTCCTCCAGCTGTGGGTCTAGATATGGTCAATCCAGGTTGCATCACAGCCCCTGAACGAATTTTGTAAGAATTTCTCTCTCTTTCACTGTCTTTGTTTCACGGGTTTTTAAAAGGAATTTATTTTTATAATGGGGTTTAGCTGCTTTTCACGGCTGTGTTTCTGCCGCTTTACAGCCACTTGACTCACTTCCAGAGAGATATCAATACATAGGTTTTAAGATTCTTACTAGTCAGATATATTCTTGTGCGGTGAATAGGGGGTGTTGAGTCCAGTTCACTGAGCAAGGAGTAGGTCTTTCTATTACATATTGGGTTTATGGAACGGTATCTGAGCTCATTTGAAACCCTTGTTTTATGCATCACCCCACCCCACCTTTCCCGTTAAGAAGCCATAATGTGTTTTCTAAACGTGTGACT
>NW_026777465.1:0-101588 GCF_028023285.1 Balaenoptera ricei | reverse complement strand
CTAATTCAGGCACTGAATTTAGTCCCAAGGCCGCTAGACTGTCCCTAACTCGGCTCGATGCCCTTATCGTCACAATGTTCCATGACCACTGTCATCACAATGCTCCACGCCCTTGTCATCACAATGCTCCATAACCCCTGTCATCACAATGCTCCATGACCTTTGTCATCGCAATGCTACATGCCATTGTCCTCGCAATGCTCCATGCCCTTATCATCACAATGCTCCATGACCCCTTTCATCACAATGCTCCATGACCCTTGTCTAAAATGCTACATGTCTGTGAAATCACAAAGCTCCATGCCCCCTGTCATCACAAGTCTCCATGACTCTTGTCATCACAATGCTCCATGACCCTTGTCATCACAATGCTCCATGATCCTTGTAATCAAAATGCTCCTTGACCCTTTCTTCACAATGTTACAGTACCCCTTTCTTCACAATGCTCCATGCCGCTGGTCACCACAATGCTCCATGACTTCTGTCATCACAATGCTCCATGTCCCTTGTCATTAAAATGCTCCATGGCCCCTGTCATCACAATGCTGCAGGATCCTTATAATCTCAATGCTCCATGGTCCTCGTCATCACAAATCTCCACGCATTTGTCATCACAATGCTCCATGACCCCTGTCATCCCAATGCTCCATAGCACTTTTCATCACAATGCCACCTAACCACTTTTATCACAATGTTCCATGACCACTTTAATCACAGTGCTCCATGACCACTTTCATCACAATGCCCCATGACACCTGAAATCAAAATGCTCCATGGCCCTTGTCGCCACAATGCTCCAGGACCCGTCATCACAATTCTCCATGGCCCTTGTCATCACAATGCTCCATGGCGCTTGTCATCACAATGATCCAGAGCCTTAGTGCTTGAGTTGGGAGTAGTGTCATTGCCTCAGTTAGGGACACTGTCATTGCCTGAATTGGGAGTAGTGTCAGAGCCTTAGTTAGGGACAGCACCAGGGCGAGCTGGGAGTAGTGCCAGTGCCTTAGTTAGGGACAGCACCAGTGCTTGCGTTGGGAGTAGTGTCAGGGCCATAGTTAGGGACAGTGTCAGTGGCTGAGATGGGAATAGTGTCAGGGCCTTAGTTACGGACATTGTCAGTGCCTAAGTTGGGATTTTTGTCAGGGTCTTTATTATGGACAGTGTCAGGGCCTGAGTTAAGAGTAGTGTCGAGGCCTTAATTTGGAAGAGTGTCAGTGTCTCAGTTTGGAGTAGTGTCAGACCCTTAGTTAGGAACAGCGTCAGTGCCTGAGTTGGGAGTAGTGACATGGCCTAAGTTATGGACAGTGTCAGGGTCTGAGGTAGAAATAGTCTCAGGACCTTAGTTAGGGACAGTGTCAGTGACTGTGTTAGGAATAGTGTCAGGGCCTAAGATAGGAGTAGTCTGAGACCAGTAGTTAGGAACAGTGTCAGGGCCTGAGTTGTGAGTAGTTTCAGGGACTTAGTTAGAGAAAGTGTCAGTGCCGGGTTTGGGAGTTATGTCAGGGCCTTAGTTAGGGACAGTGTCTGTGCCTGAGTTGGGAGTAGTGTCAGGGCCTAGTTAGGGACAGGGTCAGTGCCTGAGCTGTGAGTAGTTTCAGGGCCTTAGTTAGAGAAAGTGTCAGTGCCGGAGTTGGGAGTTATGTCAGGGCCTTAGATAGGGACAGTGTCAGTGCCTGAGTTGGGAGTAGTGTCAGGGCCTAGTTAGGGACAGGGTCAGTGCCTGAGTTGGGAGTAGTTTCAGGGCCTTAGTTAGAGAAAGTGTCAGTGCCGGAGTTGGGAGTTATGTCAGGGCCTTAGTTAGGGACAGTGTCAGGGCCTGAATTGGGAGTAGTGTCAGGGCCTAGTTAGGGACAGTGTCAGTGCCTGAGTTGGAAGTAGTGTCAGGGCATTAGGGACAGTGTCAGTGGCTGCAATGGGAGTAGTGTCAGGGTCTTAGTTAGGGAGAGTGTCAGTGCCTGATTTGGGAATAGTCTCAGGGTCTTTTTTGGGGACAGCATCAGGGCATGAGTTAAAAGTAGTGTCAAGGCCTTAGTTAGGGAGAGTGTCAGTGCCTGTGCTGGGAGTAGTATCAGGCCCTTCGTTAGGGACAGTGTCAGGGTCTGAGGTAGAAGTAGTCTCAGGGCCTTAGTTAGGTAGCGTGTCAATGCCTAAGTAAGTAGTAGTGTGAGGGCCTTAGTTAGGGACAGTGTCAATGCCTGTGTTGGGAGTAGTGTCAGAGACTTAGTAAGGGACAGCGTCAGTGCCTGCGTTGGGAGTAGTGTCAGGGCCTTACTTAGGGACAGCGTCAGTGCCTGAGTTAGGAGTAGTGTGATGGCCGTAGTTAGGGACACTCTCAGTGCCAGAGTTGTGGGTAGTGGCAGGCCTTTGTTAAGGATTGTGCCAGGGCCTGAGTTAAGAGTAGTGTCAAGTCCTTAGTTAGGGAAAGTGTTAGTGCCTGAGTTGAGAGTAATGTCAAGGCCTTAGTTAGGGACAATGTCAGTGCCTAGTTTGGGAGTAGTGTCAGGGCCTTAGTTAGGGACAGTGTCAGTGCCTGAGTTGGGAGTACTGTCAGGGAGTATTTAGGGACAGTCTCAATGCCTATTTTGGGAGTAGTGTCACGGCCTTAGTTAGTGACATTGTCAGTGCCTGAGTAAGGAGTAATGTCCGGGCCTTAGTTAGGGACAGTGTCAGTTGCTTAGTTAGGAGTAGCATCACGGCCTAAGTTAGGGCCAGTGTCAGTGCCTGAGTCAGGAGTAGAGTCAGGGCCTAAGTTAGGGACAATGTCATTGCTTGAGATAGGAGTAGTGTCAGGGCCTTAGTTAGGGACATTGTCAGGGCATGATTTAGGAGATGTGTTAGGGCGTGAGCTATGAATAGTGTCAGGGCCTTAGTTAGTGACAGTGTCAGTGCTGAGTTTGGAGTAGTATCAGGGACTTAGTTAGAGACAGTGTCAGGGCCTGAGTTAGGTGTATGTCAGGGCCTTAGTTAGGGACAGTGTCAGAGCCTGATTTAGGAGTAGTGTCAGAGGCTTTGTTAGGGACAGTGTCAGGGCCTGAGTTAAGAGTAGTGTCACAGCTTTAGTTAGGACCAGTGTCAGGGCCTTAGTTAACTCCAACATCAGCGCCTGTGATAGGAATCAGATCAGGACCTGTGTTCCAGGTAATGTCAGGGCCTTACTTAAGAACAGTGTCAGGGCCTGAGTCCTGACTTACTCCTTACTCTCCTCACTAAGGACTTTGGACACTACTGCTAATTCAGGCCCTGATAATGTCCCTAACTAAGGCCCTGACACTTTCCCTGGCTAAGGCCCTGAACTTCTCCTAAGTCAGGCCCGCCTACTGTCCCTAACAATGGCCCTGACACTACACCTAACTGAGGCCCTGACATGATACTTAACAAAGGCTTTGTTGCTAGTCCAAACTAAAGCCCTAAAACTGGTCCTAAATAAGGCCTTGACACTAATCCTAACTCAGGCCCTAAAACTGTCCCTAACTAGGTCTCAGACAGTACACCTAAATCAGACCCTGACACTGTCCCTAAGCAAGGCCCTGACACTACTCCTAACTCAGTCCCTTACACTGTACCTAACAAAGTCTCTGATGCTAGGCCTAACTTAGGCCCTGACACTGCCTCTAACTAAGGCCCTGCTGCCGTCAATATCTGAACACCTGATATTATCCTGAGCTAATAGCCTGACCCATGTCTTACCAAGGGCCTGAAACTTTCCCAAAGTAAGTCCTGACACTGTCCCTAAGTGAGGCTTTGAGGCTATCCCTAACGGAGGCCCTGATAATAGCTTTAACGAAGACCCTAATGCTGATCCTACAGAGGCCTTTATGCTGCTCCTAAGTCATGCCCTGATACTGTCCCTTACTCAGGCCCTAAAGATAGGCCTCACTTAAGCCCTGTTGCTGTACCTCAGTTAGGCTCTGACGCTGTCCGTACATCAAGCCCTGGCGCTTGTCCTGATTAAGGCGCTCACGCTGCTGCTAACTAAGGCCCTGATGCTCTCAATAACTAAGGTCTTCTCGTTATCCCTTGGTCATTTCCTTTCACTATCTCTGGCCTGGGACCTGACTCTGTCCCGAGATAATCTCCTGCATCTTCTGCTAACTGAAACCCTAATGCTCTCCCTAACTAAGGCCCTGACTACTCCTAACGAAGGCCATGACACTGAATCTAACAAAGGCCCGGAATCTGTCCTTAATATAGGCCCTGCTGCCAGCAATAACTAAAATCCTGACACTCTCCTGAGCTAATATCCTGACTCATTTCTCACCAAGGTCCTGACACTGTCCCTAAGAAAGCCCTGTCGCTGTCTTTAAGCGAAGACCTGAGGCTGTCTGTAACTCAGACCCTGAAGCTTTCCCTAACTGAGGCCTTGACGCTGTGACTAACTTGGGCTCCGGTCATGTCTTTAACTAAGAGCCTAAAGCTGATCCAACAAAGGCACTGGTTCTGCTCCTAAGTCGTTTCCTGACAGTGTCCCCAGCTAAGGGCCTGACATTAGGCCTCACTCAGGCCCTGTCGCTCTCCCTAAGTCAGGCCCTGATGCTGTGCCTACCTGAAGCCCTAACACTGCTTCTGAATAAGTCCCTGAGAGTCTCAGTAACAAAGGTCTTCACACTCTCCTTAGGTCATTTCCTGACACGATTCCAAGCCTTTACCCTAACCCTGTCCCGAGCTAATGTCCTACCTCTTAAGCTAACAAAAGACCTTATGCTGTGCCTAATTCAGGCACTGAATTTAGTCCCAAGGCCGCTAGACTGTCCCTAACTCGGCTCGATGCCCTTATCGTCACAATGTTCCATGACCACTGTCATCACAATGCTCCACGCCCTTGTCATCACAATGCTCCATAACCCCTGTCATCACAATGCTCCATGACCTTTGTCATCGCAATGCTACATGCCATTGTCCTCGCAATGCTCCATGCCCTTATCATCACAATGCTCCATGACCCCTTTCATCACAATGCTCCATGACCCTTGTCTAAAATGCTACATGTCTGTGAAATCACAAAGCTCCATGCCCCCTGTCATCACAAGTCTCCATGACTCTTGTCATCACAATGCTCCATGACCCTTGTCATCACAATGCTCCATGATCCTTGTAATCAAAATGCTCCTTGACCCTTTCTTCACAATGTTACAGTACCCCTTTCTTCACAATGCTCCATGCCGCTGGTCACCACAATGCTCCATGACTTCTGTCATCACAATGCTCCATGTCCCTTGTCATTAAAATGCTCCATGGCCCCTGTCATCACAATGCTGCAGGATCCTTATAATCTCAATGCTCCATGGTCCTCGTCATCACAAATCTCCATGCATTTGTCATCACAATGCTCCATGACCCCTGTCATCCCAATGCTCCATAGCACTTTTCATCACAATGCCACCTAACCACTTTTATCACAATGTTCCATGACCACTTTAATCACAGTGCTCCATGACCACTTTCATCACAATGCCCCATGACACCTGAAATCAAAATGCTCCATGGCCCTTGTCGCCACAATGCTCCAGGACCCGTCATCACAATTCTCCATGGCCCTTGTCATCACAATGCTCCATGGCGCTTGTCATCACAATGATCCAGAGCCTTAGTGCTTGAGTTGGGAGTAGTGTCATTGCCTCAGTTAGGGACACTGTCATTGCCTGAATTGGGAGTAGTGTCAGAGCCTTAGTTAGGGACAGCACCAGGGCGAGCTGGGAGTAGTGCCAGTGCCTTAGTTAGGGACAGCACCAGTGCTTGCGTTGGGAGTAGTGTCAGGGCCATAGTTAGGGACAGTGTCAGTGGCTGAGATGGGAATAGTGTCAGGGCCTTAGTTACGGACATTGTCAGTGCCTAAGTTGAGATTTTTGTCAGGGTCTTTATTATGGACAGTGTCAGGGCCTGAGTTAAGAGTAGTGTCAAGGCCTTAATTTGGAAGAGTGTCAGTGTCTCAGTTTGGAGTAGTGTCAGACCCTTAGTTAGGAACAGCGTCAGTGCCTGAGTTGGGAGTAGTGACATGGCCTAAGTTATGGACAGTGTCAGGGTCTGAGGTAGAAATAGTCTCAGGACCTTAGTTAGGGACAGTGTCAGTGACTGTGTTAGGAATAGTGTCAGGGCCTAAGATAGGAGTAGTCTGAGACCAGTAGTTAGGAACAGTGTCAGGGCCTGAGTTGTGAGTAGTTTCAGGGACTTAGTTAGAGAAAGTGTCAGTGCCGGGTTTGGGAGTTATGTCAGGGCCTTAGTTAGGGACAGTGTCTGTGCCTGAGTTGGGAGTAGTGTCAGGGCCTAGTTAGGGACAGGGTCAGTGCCTGAGCTGTGAGTAGTTTCAGGGCCTTAGTTAGAGAAAGTGTCAGTGCCGGAGTTGGGAGTTATGTCAGGGCCTTAGATAGGGACAGTGTCAGTGCCTGAGTTGGGAGTAGTGTCAGGGCCTAGTTAGGGACAGGGTCAGTGCCTGAGTTGGGAGTAGTTTCAGGGCCTTAGTTAGAGAAAGTGTCAGTGCCGGAGTTGGGAGTTATGTCAGGGCCTTAGTTAGGGACAGTGTCAGGGCCTGAATTGGGAGTAGTGTCAGGGCCTAGTTAGGGACAGTGTCAGTGCCTGAGTTGGAAGTAGTGTCAGGGCATTAGGGACAGTGTCAGTGGCTGCAATGGGAGTAGTGTCAGGGTCTTAGTTAGGGAGAGTGTCAGTGCCTGATTTGGGAATAGTCTCAGGGTCTTTTTTGGGGACAGCATCAGGGCATGAGTTAAAAGTAGTGTCAAGGCCTTAGTTAGGGAGAGTGTCAGTGCCTGTGCTGGGAGTAGTATCAGGCCCTTCGTTAGGGACAGTGTCAGGGTCTGAGGTAGAAGTAGTCTCAGGGCCTTAGTTAGGTAGCGTGTCAATGCCTAAGTAAGTAGTAGTGTGAGGGCCTTAGTTAGGGACAGTGTCAATGCCTGTGTTGGGAGTAGTGTCAGAGACTTAGTAAGGGACAGCGTCAGTGCCTGCGTTGGGAGTAGTGTCAGGGCCTTACTTAGGGACAGCGTCAATGCCTGAGTTAGGAGTAGTGTGATGGCCGTAGTTAGGGACACTCTCAGTGCCAGAGTTGTGGGTAGTGGCAGGCCTTTGTTAAGGATTGTGCCAGGGCCTGAGTTAAGAGTAGTGTCAAGTCCTTAGTTAGGGAAAGTGTTAGTGCCTGAGTTGAGAGTAATGTCAAGGCCTTAGTTAGGGACAATGTCAGTGCCTAGTTTGGGAGTAGTGTCAGGGCCTTAGTTAGGGACAGTGTCAGTGCCTGAGTTGGGAGTACTGTCAGGGAGTATTTAGGGACAGTCTCAATGCCTATTTTGGGAGTAGTGTCATGGCCTTAGTTAGTGACATTGTCAGTGCCTGAGTAAGGAGTAATGTCCGGGCCTTAGTTAGGGACAGTGTCAGTTGCTTAGTTAGGAGTAGCATCACGGCCTAAGTTAGGGCCAGTGTCAGTGCCTGAGTCAGGAGTAGAGTCAGGGCCTAAGTTAGGGACAATGTCATTGCTTGAGATAGGAGTAGTGTCAGGGCCTTAGTTAGGGACATTGTCAGGGCATGATTTAGGAGATGTGTTAGGGCGTGAGCTATGAATAGTGTCAGGGCCTTAGTTAGTGACAGTGTCAGTGCTGAGTTTGGAGTAGTATCAGGGACTTAGTTAGAGACAGTGTCAGGGCCTGAGTTAGGTGTATGTCAGGGCCTTAGTTAGGGACAGTGTCAGAGCCTGATTTAGGAGTAGTGTCAGAGGCTTTGTTAGGGACAGTGTCAGGGCCTGAGTTAAGAGTAGTGTCACAGCTTTAGTTAGGACCAGTGACAGGGCCTTAGTTAACTCCAACATCAGCGCCTGTGATAGGAATCAGATCAGGACCTGTGTTCCAGGTAATGTCAGGGCCTTACTTAAGAACAGTGTCAGGGCCTGAGTCCTGACTTACTCCTTACTCTCCTCACTAAGGACTTTGGACACTACTGCTAATTCAGGCCCTGATAATGTCCCTAACTAAGGCCCTGACACTTTCCCTGGCTAAGGCCCTGAACTTCTCCTAAGTCAGGCCCGCCTACTGTCCCTAACAATGGCCCTGACACTACACCTAACTGAGGCCCTGACATGATACTTAACAAAGGCTTTGTTGCTAGTCCAAACTAAAGCCCTAAAACTGGTCCTAAATAAGGCCTTGACACTAATCCTAACTCAGGCCCTAAAACTGTCCCTAACTAGGTCTCAGACAGTACACCTAAATCAGACCCTGACACTGTCCCTAAGCAAGGCCCTGACACTACTCCTAACTCAGTCCCTTACACTGTACCTAACAAAGTCTCTGATGCTAGGCCTAACTTAGGCCCTGACACTGCCTCTAACTAAGGCCCTGCTGCCGTCAATATCTGAACACCTGATATTATCCTGAGCTAATAGCCTGACCCATGTCTTACCAAGGGCCTGAAACTTTCCCAAAGTAAGTCCTGACACTGTCCCTAAGTGAGGCCTTGAGGCTATCCCTAACGGAGGCCCTGATAATAGCTTTAACGAAGACCCTAATGCTGATCCTACAGAGGCCTTTATGCTGCTCCTAAGTCATGCCCTGATACTGTCCCTTACTCAGGCCCTAAAGATAGGCCTCACTTAAGCCCTGTTGCTGTACCTCAGTTAGGCTCTGACGCTGTCCGTACATCAAGCCCTGGCGCTTGTCCTGATTAAGGCGCTCACGCTGCTGCTAACTAAGGCCCTGATGCTCTCAATAACTAAGGTCTTCTCGTTATCCCTTGGTCATTTCCTTTCACTATCTCTGGCCTGGGACCTGACTCTGTCCCGAGATAATCTCCTGCATCTTCTGCTAACTGAAACCCTAATGCTCTCCCTAACTAAGGCCCTGACTACTCCTAACGAAGGCCATGACACTGAATCTAACAAAGGCCCGGAATCTGTCCTTAATATAGGCCCTGCTGCCAGCAATAACTAAAATCCTGACACTCTCCTGAGCTAATATCCTGACTCATTTCTCACCAAGGTCCTGACACTGTCCCTAAGAAAGCCCTGTCGCTGTCTTTAAGCGAAGACCTGAGGCTGTCTGTAACTCAGACCCTGAAGCTTTCCCTAACTGAGGCCTTGACGCTGTGACTAACTTGGGCTCCGGTCATGTCTTTAACTAAGAGCCTAAAGCTGATCCAACAAAGGCACTGGTTCTGCTCCTAAGTCGTTTCCTGACAGTGTCCCCAGCTAAGGGCCTGACATTAGGCCTCACTCAGGCCCTGTCGCTCTCCCTAAGTCAGGCCCTGATGCTGTGCCTACCTGAAGCCCTAACACTGCTTCTGAATAAGTCCCTGAGAGTCTCAGTAACAAAGGTCTTCACACTCTCCTTAGGTCATTTCCTGACACGATTCCAAGCCTTTACCCTAACCCTGTCCCGAGCTAATGTCCTACCTCTTAAGCTAACAAAAGACCTTATGCTGTGCCTAATTCAGGCACTGAATTTAGTCCCAAGGCCGCTAGACTGTCCCTAACTCGGCTCGATGCCCTTATCGTCACAATGTTCCATGACCACTGTCATCACAATGCTCCACGCCCTTGTCATCACAATGCTCCATAACCCCTGTCATCACAATGCTCCATGACCTTTGTCATCGCAATGCTACATGCCATTGTCCTCGCAATGCTCCATGCCCTTATCATCACAATGCTCCATGACCCCTTTCATCACAATGCTCCATGACCCTTGTCTAAAATGCTACATGTCTGTGAAATCACAAAGCTCCATGCCCCCTGTCATCACAAGTCTCCATGACTCTTGTCATCACAATGCTCCATGACCCTTGTCATCACAATGCTCCATGATCCTTGTAATCAAAATGCTCCTTGACCCTTTCTTCACAATGTTACAGTACCCCTTTCTTCACAATGCTCCATGCCGCTGGTCACCACAATGCTCCATGACTTCTGTCATCACAATGCTCCATGTCCCTTGTCATTAAAATGCTCCATGGCCCCTGTCATCACAATGCTGCAGGATCCTTATAATCTCAATGCTCCATGGTCCTCGTCATCACAAATCTCCATGCATTTGTCATCACAATGCTCCATGACCCCTGTCATCCCAATGCTCCATAGCACTTTTCATCACAATGCCACCTAACCACTTTTATCACAATGTTCCATGACCACTTTAATCACAGTGCTCCATGACCACTTTCATCACAATGCCCCATGACACCTGAAATCAAAATGCTCCATGGCCCTTGTCGCCACAATGCTCCAGGACCCGTCATCACAATTCTCCATGGCCCTTGTCATCACAATGCTCCATGGCGCTTGTCATCACAATGATCCAGAGCCTTAGTGCTTGAGTTGGGAGTAGTGTCATTGCCTCAGTTAGGGACACTGTCATTGCCTGAATTGGGAGTAGTGTCAGAGCCTTAGTTAGGGACAGCACCAGGGCGAGCTGGGAGTAGTGCCAGTGCCTTAGTTAGGGACAGCACCAGTGCTTGCGTTGGGAGTAGTGTCAGGGCCATAGTTAGGGACAGTGTCAGTGGCTGAGATGGGAATAGTGTCAGGGCCTTAGTTACGGACATTGTCAGTGCCTAAGTTGAGATTTTTGTCAGGGTCTTTATTATGGACAGTGTCAGGGCCTGAGTTAAGAGTAGTGTCAAGGCCTTAATTTGGAAGAGTGTCAGTGTCTCAGTTTGGAGTAGTGTCAGACCCTTAGTTAGGAACAGCGTCAGTGCCTGAGTTGGGAGTAGTGACATGGCCTAAGTTATGGACAGTGTCAGGGTCTGAGGTAGAAATAGTCTCAGGACCTTAGTTAGGGACAGTGTCAGTGACTGTGTTAGGAATAGTGTCAGGGCCTAAGATAGGAGTAGTCTGAGACCAGTAGTTAGGAACAGTGTCAGGGCCTGAGTTGTGAGTAGTTTCAGGGACTTAGTTAGAGAAAGTGTCAGTGCCGGGTTTGGGAGTTATGTCAGGGCCTTAGTTAGGGACAGTGTCTGTGCCTGAGTTGGGAGTAGTGTCAGGGCCTAGTTAGGGACAGGGTCAGTGCCTGAGCTGTGAGTAGTTTCAGGGCCTTAGTTAGAGAAAGTGTCAGTGCCGGAGTTGGGAGTTATGTCAGGGCCTTAGATAGGGACAGTGTCAGTGCCTGAGTTGGGAGTAGTGTCAGGGCCTAGTTAGGGACAGGGTCAGTGCCTGAGTTGGGAGTAGTTTCAGGGCCTTAGTTAGAGAAAGTGTCAGTGCCGGAGTTGGGAGTTATGTCAGGGCCTTAGTTAGGGACAGTGTCAGGGCCTGAATTGGGAGTAGTGTCAGGGCCTAGTTAGGGACAGTGTCAGTGCCTGAGTTGGAAGTAGTGTCAGGGCATTAGGGACAGTGTCAGTGGCTGCAATGGGAGTAGTGTCAGGGTCTTAGTTAGGGAGAGTGTCAGTGCCTGATTTGGGAATAGTCTCAGGGTCTTTTTTGGGGACAGCATCAGGGCATGAGTTAAAAGTAGTGTCAAGGCCTTAGTTAGGGAGAGTGTCAGTGCCTGTGCTGGGAGTAGTATCAGGCCCTTCGTTAGGGACAGTGTCAGGGTCTGAGGTAGAAGTAGTCTCAGGGCCTTAGTTAGGTAGCGTGTCAATGCCTAAGTAAGTAGTAGTGTGAGGGCCTTAGTTAGGGACAGTGTCAATGCCTGTGTTGGGAGTAGTGTCAGAGACTTAGTAAGGGACAGCGTCAGTGCCTGCGTTGGGAGTAGTGTCAGGGCCTTACTTAGGGACAGCGTCAATGCCTGAGTTAGGAGTAGTGTGATGGCCGTAGTTAGGGACACTCTCAGTGCCAGAGTTGTGGGTAGTGGCAGGCCTTTGTTAAGGATTGTGCCAGGGCCTGAGTTAAGAGTAGTGTCAAGTCCTTAGTTAGGGAAAGTGTTAGTGCCTGAGTTGAGAGTAATGTCAAGGCCTTAGTTAGGGACAATGTCAGTGCCTACTTTGGGAGTAGTGTCAGGGCCTTAGTTAGGGACAGTGTCAGTGCCTGAGTTGGGAGTACTGTCAGGGAGTATTTAGGGACAGTCTCAATGCCTATTTTGGGAGTAGTGTCACGGCCTTAGTTAGTGACATTGTCAGTGCCTGAGTAAGGAGTAATGTCCGGGCCTTAGTTAGGGACAGTGTCAGTTGCTTAGTTAGGAGTAGCATCACGGCCTAAGTTAGGGCCAGTGTCAGTGCCTGAGTCAGGAGTAGAGTCAGGGCCTAAGTTAGGGACAATGTCATTGCTTGAGATAGGAGTAGTGTCAGGGCCTTAGTTAGGGACATTGTCAGGGCATGATTTAGGAGATGTGTTAGGGCGTGAGCTATGAATAGTGTCAGGGCCTTAGTTAGTGACAGTGTCAGTGCTGAGTTTGGAGTAGTATCAGGGACTTAGTTAGAGACAGTGTCAGGGCCTGAGTTAGGTGTATGTCAGGGCCTTAGTTAGGGACAGTGTCAGAGCCTGATTTAGGAGTAGTGTCAGAGGCTTTGTTAGGGACAGTGTCAGGGCCTGAGTTAAGAGTAGTGTCACAGCTTTAGTTAGGACCAGTGTCAGGGCCTTAGTTAACTCCAACATCAGCGCCTGTGATAGGAATCAGATCAGGACCTGTGTTCCAGGTAATGTCAGGGCCTTACTTAAGAACAGTGTCAGGGCCTGAGTCCTGACTTACTCCTTACTCTCCTCACTAAGGACTTTGGACACTACTGCTAATTCAGGCCCTGATAATGTCCCTAACTAAGGCCCTGACACTTTCCCTGGCTAAGGCCCTGAACTTCTCCTAAGTCAGGCCCGCCTACTGTCCCTAACAATGGCCCTGACACTACACCTAACTGAGGCCCTGACATGATACTTAACAAAGGCTTTGTTGCTAGTCCAAACTAAAGCCCTAAAACTGGTCCTAAATAAGGCCTTGACACTAATCCTAACTCAGGCCCTAAAACTGTCCCTAACTAGGTCTCAGACAGTACACCTAAATCAGACCCTGACACTGTCCCTAAGCAAGGCCCTGACACTACTCCTAACTCAGTCCCTTACACTGTACCTAACAAAGTCTCTGATGCTAGGCCTAACTTAGGCCCTGACACTGCCTCTAACTAAGGCCCTGCTGCCGTCAATATCTGAACACCTGATATTATCCTGAGCTAATAGCCTGACCCATGTCTTACCAAGGGCCTGAAACTTTCCCAAAGTAAGTCCTGACACTGTCCCTAAGTGAGGCCTTGAGGCTATCCCTAACGGAGGCCCTGATAATAGCTTTAACGAAGACCCTAATGCTGATCCTACAGAGGCCTTTATGCTGCTCCTAAGTCATGCCCTGATACTGTCCCTTACTCAGGCCCTAAAGATAGGCCTCACTTAAGCCCTGTTGCTGTACCTCAGTTAGGCTCTGACGCTGTCCGTACATCAAGCCCTGGCGCTTGTCCTGATTAAGGCGCTCACGCTGCTGCTAACTAAGGCCCTGATGCTCTCAATAACTAAGGTCTTCTCGTTATCCCTTGGTCATTTCCTTTCACTATCTCTGGCCTGGGACCTGACTCTGTCCCGAGATAATCTCCTGCATCTTCTGCTAACTGAAACCCTAATGCTCTCCCTAACTAAGGCCCTGACTACTCCTAACGAAGGCCATGACACTGAATCTAACAAAGGCCCGGAATCTGTCCTTAATATAGGCCCTGCTGCCAGCAATAACTAAAATCCTGACACTCTCCTGAGCTAATATCCTGACTCATTTCTCACCAAGGTCCTGACACTGTCCCTAAGAAAGCCCTGTCGCTGTCTTTAAGCGAAGACCTGAGGCTGTCTGTAACTCAGACCCTGAAGCTTTCCCTAACTGAGGCCTTGACGCTGTGACTAACTTGGGCTCCGGTCATGTCTTTAACTAAGAGCCTAAAGCTGATCCAACAAAGGCACTGGTTCTGCTCCTAAGTCGTTTCCTGACAGTGTCCCCAGCTAAGGGCCTGACATTAGGCCTCACTCAGGCCCTGTCGCTCTCCCTAAGTCAGGCCCTGATGCTGTGCCTACCTGAAGCCCTAACACTGCTTCTGAATAAGTCCCTGAGAGTCTCAGTAACAAAGGTCTTCACACTCTCCTTAGGTCATTTCCTGACACGATTCCAAGCCTTTACCCTAACCCTGTCCCGAGCTAATGTCCTACCTCTTAAGCTAACAAAAGACCTTATGCTGTGCCTAATTCAGGCACTGAATTTAGTCCCAAGGCCGCTAGACTGTCCCTAACTCGGCTCGATGCCCTTATCGTCACAATGTTCCATGACCACTGTCATCACAATGCTCCACGCCCTTGTCATCACAATGCTCCATAACCCCTGTCATCACAATGCTCCATGACCTTTGTCATCGCAATGCTACATGCCATTGTCCTCGCAATGCTCCATGCCCTTATCATCACAATGCTCCATGACCCCTTTCATCACAATGCTCCATGACCCTTGTCTAAAATGCTACATGTCTGTGAAATCACAAAGCTCCATGCCCCCTGTCATCACAAGTCTCCATGACTCTTGTCATCACAATGCTCCATGACCCTTGTCATCACAATGCTCCATGATCCTTGTAATCAAAATGCTCCTTGACCCTTTCTTCACAATGTTACAGTACCCCTTTCTTCACAATGCTCCATGCCGCTGGTCACCACAATGCTCCATGACTTCTGTCATCACAATGCTCCATGTCCCTTGTCATTAAAATGCTCCATGGCCCCTGTCATCACAATGCTGCAGGATCCTTATAATCTCAATGCTCCATGGTCCTCGTCATCACAAATCTCCATGCATTTGTCATCACAATGCTCCATGACCCCTGTCATCCCAATGCTCCATAGCACTTTTCATCACAATGCCACCTAACCACTTTTATCACAATGTTCCATGACCACTTTAATCACAGTGCTCCATGACCACTTTCATCACAATGCCCCATGACACCTGAAATCAAAATGCTCCATGGCCCTTGTCGCCACAATGCTCCAGGACCCGTCATCACAATTCTCCATGGCCCTTGTCATCACAATGCTCCATGGCGCTTGTCATCACAATGATCCAGAGCCTTAGTGCTTGAGTTGGGAGTAGTGTCATTGCCTCAGTTAGGGACACTGTCATTGCCTGAATTGGGAGTAGTGTCAGAGCCTTAGTTAGGGACAGCACCAGGGCGAGCTGGGAGTAGTGCCAGTGCCTTAGTTAGGGACAGCACCAGTGCTTGCGTTGGGAGTAGTGTCAGGGCCATAGTTAGGGACAGTGTCAGTGGCTGAGATGGGAATAGTGTCAGGGCCTTAGTTACGGACATTGTCAGTGCCTAAGTTGAGATTTTTGTCAGGGTCTTTATTATGGACAGTGTCAGGGCCTGAGTTAAGAGTAGTGTCAAGGCCTTAATTTGGAAGAGTGTCAGTGTCTCAGTTTGGAGTAGTGTCAGACCCTTAGTTAGGAACAGCGTCAGTGCCTGAGTTGGGAGTAGTGACATGGCCTAAGTTATGGACAGTGTCAGGGTCTGAGGTAGAAATAGTCTCAGGACCTTAGTTAGGGACAGTGTCAGTGACTGTGTTAGGAATAGTGTCAGGGCCTAAGATAGGAGTAGTCTGAGACCAGTAGTTAGGAACAGTGTCAGGGCCTGAGTTGTGAGTAGTTTCAGGGACTTAGTTAGAGAAAGTGTCAGTGCCGGGTTTGGGAGTTATGTCAGGGCCTTAGTTAGGGACAGTGTCTGTGCCTGAGTTGGGAGTAGTGTCAGGGCCTAGTTAGGGACAGGGTCAGTGCCTGAGCTGTGAGTAGTTTCAGGGCCTTAGTTAGAGAAAGTGTCAGTGCCGGAGTTGGGAGTTATGTCAGGGCCTTAGATAGGGACAGTGTCAGTGCCTGAGTTGGGAGTAGTGTCAGGGCCTAGTTAGGGACAGGGTCAGTGCCTGAGTTGGGAGTAGTTTCAGGGCCTTAGTTAGAGAAAGTGTCAGTGCCGGAGTTGGGAGTTATGTCAGGGCCTTAGTTAGGGACAGTGTCAGGGCCTGAATTGGGAGTAGTGTCAGGGCCTAGTTAGGGACAGTGTCAGTGCCTGAGTTGGAAGTAGTGTCAGGGCATTAGGGACAGTGTCAGTGGCTGCAATGGGAGTAGTGTCAGGGTCTTAGTTAGGGAGAGTGTCAGTGCCTGATTTGGGAATAGTCTCAGGGTCTTTTTTGGGGACAGCATCAGGGCATGAGTTAAAAGTAGTGTCAAGGCCTTAGTTAGGGAGAGTGTCAGTGCCTGTGCTGGGAGTAGTATCAGGCCCTTCGTTAGGGACAGTGTCAGGGTCTGAGGTAGAAGTAGTCTCAGGGCCTTAGTTAGGTAGCGTGTCAATGCCTAAGTAAGTAGTAGTGTGAGGGCCTTAGTTAGGGACAGTGTCAATGCCTGTGTTGGGAGTAGTGTCAGAGACTTAGTAAGGGACAGCGTCAGTGCCTGCGTTGGGAGTAGTGTCAGGGCCTTACTTAGGGACAGCGTCAATGCCTGAGTTAGGAGTAGTGTGATGGCCGTAGTTAGGGACACTCTCAGTGCCAGAGTTGTGGGTAGTGGCAGGCCTTTGTTAAGGATTGTGCCAGGGCCTGAGTTAAGAGTAGTGTCAAGTCCTTAGTTAGGGAAAGTGTTAGTGCCTGAGTTGAGAGTAATGTCAAGGCCTTAGTTAGGGACAATGTCAGTGCCTACTTTGGGAGTAGTGTCAGGGCCTTAGTTAGGGACAGTGTCAGTGCCTGAGTTGGGAGTACTGTCAGGGAGTATTTAGGGACAGTCTCAATGCCTATTTTGGGAGTAGTGTCATGGCCTTAGTTAGTGACATTGTCAGTGCCTGAGTAAGGAGTAATGTCCGGGCCTTAGTTAGGGACAGTGTCAGTTGCTTAGTTAGGAGTAGCATCACGGCCTAAGTTAGGGCCAGTGTCAGTGCCTGAGTCAGGAGTAGAGTCAGGGCCTAAGTTAGGGACAATGTCATTGCTTGAGATAGGAGTAGTGTCAGGGCCTTAGTTAGGGACATTGTCAGGGCATGATTTAGGAGATGTGTTAGGGCGTGAGCTATGAATAGTGTCAGGGCCTTAGTTAGTGACAGTGTCAGTGCTGAGTTTGGAGTAGTATCAGGGACTTAGTTAGAGACAGTGTCAGGGCCTGAGTTAGGTGTATGTCAGGGCCTTAGTTAGGGACAGTGTCAGAGCCTGATTTAGGAGTAGTGTCAGAGGCTTTGTTAGGGACAGTGTCAGGGCCTGAGTTAAGAGTAGTGTCACAGCTTTAGTTAGGACCAGTGTCAGGGCCTTAGTTAACTCCAACATCAGCGCCTGTGATAGGAATCAGATCAGGACCTGTGTTCCAGGTAATGTCAGGGCCTTACTTAAGAACAGTGTCAGGGCCTGAGTCCTGACTTACTCCTTACTCTCCTCACTAAGGACTTTGGACACTACTGCTAATTCAGGCCCTGATAATGTCCCTAACTAAGGCCCTGACACTTTCCCTGGCTAAGGCCCTGAACTTCTCCTAAGTCAGGCCCGCCTACTGTCCCTAACAATGGCCCTGACACTACACCTAACTGAGGCCCTGACATGATACTTAACAAAGGCTTTGTTGCTAGTCCAAACTAAAGCCCTAAAACTGGTCCTAAATAAGGCCTTGACACTAATCCTAACTCAGGCCCTAAAACTGTCCCTAACTAGGTCTCAGACAGTACACCTAAATCAGACCCTGACACTGTCCCTAAGCAAGGCCCTGACACTACTCCTAACTCAGTCCCTTACACTGTACCTAACAAAGTCTCTGATGCTAGGCCTAACTTAGGCCCTGACACTGCCTCTAACTAAGGCCCTGCTGCCGTCAATATCTGAACACCTGATATTATCCTGAGCTAATAGCCTGACCCATGTCTTACCAAGGGCCTGAAACTTTCCCAAAGTAAGTCCTGACACTGTCCCTAAGTGAGGCCTTGAGGCTATCCCTAACGGAGGCCCTGATAATAGCTTTAACGAAGACCCTAATGCTGATCCTACAGAGGCCTTTATGCTGCTCCTAAGTCATGCCCTGATACTGTCCCTTACTCAGGCCCTAAAGATAGGCCTCACTTAAGCCCTGTTGCTGTACCTCAGTTAGGCTCTGACGCTGTCCGTACATCAAGCCCTGGCGCTTGTCCTGATTAAGGCGCTCACGCTGCTGCTAACTAAGGCCCTGATGCTCTCAATAACTAAGGTCTTCTCGTTATCCCTTGGTCATTTCCTTTCACTATCTCTGGCCTGGGACCTGACTCTGTCCCGAGATAATCTCCTGCATCTTCTGCTAACTGAAACCCTAATGCTCTCCCTAACTAAGGCCCTGACTACTCCTAACGAAGGCCATGACACTGAATCTAACAAAGGCCCGGAATCTGTCCTTAATATAGGCCCTGCTGCCAGCAATAACTAAAATCCTGACACTCTCCTGAGCTAATATCCTGACTCATTTCTCACCAAGGTCCTGACACTGTCCCTAAGAAAGCCCTGTCGCTGTCTTTAAGCGAAGACCTGAGGCTGTCTGTAACTCAGACCCTGAAGCTTTCCCTAACTGAGGCCTTGACGCTGTGACTAACTTGGGCTCCGGTCATGTCTTTAACTAAGAGCCTAAAGCTGATCCAACAAAGGCACTGGTTCTGCTCCTAAGTCGTTTCCTGACAGTGTCCCCAGCTAAGGGCCTGACATTAGGCCTCACTCAGGCCCTGTCGCTCTCCCTAAGTCAGGCCCTGATGCTGTGCCTACCTGAAGCCCTAACACTGCTTCTGAATAAGTCCCTGAGAGTCTCAGTAACAAAGGTCTTCACACTCTCCTTAGGTCATTTCCTGACACGATTCCAAGCCTTTACCCTAACCCTGTCCCGAGCTAATGTCCTACCTCTTAAGCTAACAAAAGACCTTATGCTGTGCCTAATTCAGGCACTGAATTTAGTCCCAAGGCCGCTAGACTGTCCCTAACTCGGCTCGATGCCCTTATCGTCACAATGTTCCATGACCACTGTCATCACAATGCTCCACGCCCTTGTCATCACAATGCTCCATAACCCCTGTCATCACAATGCTCCATGACCTTTGTCATCGCAATGCTACATGCCATTGTCCTCGCAATGCTCCATGCCCTTATCATCACAATGCTCCATGACCCCTTTCATCACAATGCTCCATGACCCTTGTCTAAAATGCTACATGTCTGTGAAATCACAAAGCTCCATGCCCCCTGTCATCACAAGTCTCCATGACTCTTGTCATCACAATGCTCCATGACCCTTGTCATCACAATGCTCCATGATCCTTGTAATCAAAATGCTCCTTGACCCTTTCTTCACAATGTTACAGTACCCCTTTCTTCACAATGCTCCATGCCGCTGGTCACCACAATGCTCCATGACTTCTGTCATCACAATGCTCCATGTCCCTTGTCATTAAAATGCTCCATGGCCCCTGTCATCACAATGCTGCAGGATCCTTATAATCTCAATGCTCCATGGTCCTCGTCATCACAAATCTCCACGCATTTGTCATCACAATGCTCCATGACCCCTGTCATCCCAATGCTCCATAGCACTTTTCATCACAATGCCACCTAACCACTTTTATCACAATGTTCCATGACCACTTTAATCACAGTGCTCCATGACCACTTTCATCACAATGCCCCATGACACCTGAAATCAAAATGCTCCATGGCCCTTGTCGCCACAATGCTCCAGGACCCGTCATCACAATTCTCCATGGCCCTTGTCATCACAATGCTCCATGGCGCTTGTCATCACAATGATCCAGAGCCTTAGTGCTTGAGTTGGGAGTAGTGTCATTGCCTCAGTTAGGGACACTGTCATTGCCTGAATTGGGAGTAGTGTCAGAGCCTTAGTTAGGGACAGCACCAGGGCGAGCTGGGAGTAGTGCCAGTGCCTTAGTTAGGGACAGCACCAGTGCTTGCGTTGGGAGTAGTGTCAGGGCCATAGTTAGGGACAGTGTCAGTGGCTGAGATGGGAATAGTGTCAGGGCCTTAGTTACGGACATTGTCAGTGCCTAAGTTGGGATTTTTGTCAGGGTCTTTATTATGGACAGTGTCAGGGCCTGAGTTAAGAGTAGTGTCGAGGCCTTAATTTGGAAGAGTGTCAGTGTCTCAGTTTGGAGTAGTGTCAGACCCTTAGTTAGGAACAGCGTCAGTGCCTGAGTTGGGAGTAGTGACATGGCCTAAGTTATGGACAGTGTCAGGGTCTGAGGTAGAAATAGTCTCAGGACCTTAGTTAGGGACAGTGTCAGTGACTGTGTTAGGAATAGTGTCAGGGCCTAAGATAGGAGTAGTCTGAGACCAGTAGTTAGGAACAGTGTCAGGGCCTGAGTTGTGAGTAGTTTCAGGGACTTAGTTAGAGAAAGTGTCAGTGCCGGGTTTGGGAGTTATGTCAGGGCCTTAGTTAGGGACAGTGTCTGTGCCTGAGTTGGGAGTAGTGTCAGGGCCTAGTTAGGGACAGGGTCAGTGCCTGAGCTGTGAGTAGTTTCAGGGCCTTAGTTAGAGAAAGTGTCAGTGCCGGAGTTGGGAGTTATGTCAGGGCCTTAGATAGGGACAGTGTCAGTGCCTGAGTTGGGAGTAGTGTCAGGGCCTAGTTAGGGACAGGGTCAGTGCCTGAGTTGGGAGTAGTTTCAGGGCCTTAGTTAGAGAAAGTGTCAGTGCCGGAGTTGGGAGTTATGTCAGGGCCTTAGTTAGGGACAGTGTCAGGGCCTGAATTGGGAGTAGTGTCAGGGCCTAGTTAGGGACAGTGTCAGTGCCTGAGTTGGAAGTAGTGTCAGGGCATTAGGGACAGTGTCAGTGGCTGCAATGGGAGTAGTGTCAGGGTCTTGGTTAGGGAGAGTGTCAGTGCCTGATTTGGGAATAGTCTCAGGGTCTTTTTTGGGGACAGCATCAGGGCATGAGTTAAAAGTAGTGTCAAGGCCTTAGTTAGGGAGAGTGTCAGTGCCTGTGCTGGGAGTAGTATCAGGCCCTTCGTTAGGGACAGTGTCAGGGTCTGAGGTAGAAGTAGTCTCAGGGCCTTAGTTAGGTAGCGTGTCAATGCCTAAGTAAGTAGTAGTGTGAGGGCCTTAGTTAGGGACAGTGTCAATGCCTGTGTTGGGAGTAGTGTCAGAGACTTAGTAAGGGACAGCGTCAGTGCCTGCGTTGGGAGTAGTGTCAGGGCCTTACTTAGGGACAGCGTCAGTGCCTGAGTTAGGAGTAGTGTGATGGCCGTAGTTAGGGACACTCTCAGTGCCAGAGTTGTGGGTAGTGGCAGGCCTTTGTTAAGGATTGTGCCAGGGCCTGAGTTAAGAGTAGTGTCAAGTCCTTAGTTAGGGAAAGTGTTAGTGCCTGAGTTGAGAGTAATGTCAAGGCCTTAGTTAGGGACAATGTCAGTGCCTAGTTTGGGAGTAGTGTCAGGGCCTTAGTTAGGGACAGTGTCAGTGCCTGAGTTGGGAGTACTGTCAGGGAGTATTTAGGGACAGTCTCAATGCCTATTTTGGGAGTAGTGTCACGGCCTTAGTTAGTGACATTGTCAGTGCCTGAGTAAGGAGTAATGTCCGGGCCTTAGTTAGGGACAGTGTCAGTTGCTTAGTTAGGAGTAGCATCACGGCCTAAGTTAGGGCCAGTGTCAGTGCCTGAGTCAGGAGTAGAGTCAGGGCCTAAGTTAGGGACAATGTCATTGCTTGAGATAGGAGTAGTGTCAGGGCCTTAGTTAGGGACATTGTCAGGGCATGATTTAGGAGATGTGTTAGGGCGTGAGCTATGAATAGTGTCAGGGCCTTAGTTAGTGACAGTGTCAGTGCTGAGTTTGGAGTAGTATCAGGGACTTAGTTAGAGACAGTGTCAGGGCCTGAGTTAGGTGTATGTCAGGGCCTTAGTTAGGGACAGTGTCAGAGCCTGATTTAGGAGTAGTGTCAGAGGCTTTGTTAGGGACAGTGTCAGGGCCTGAGTTAAGAGTAGTGTCACAGCTTTAGTTAGGACCAGTGTCAGGGCCTTAGTTAACTCCAACATCAGCGCCTGTGATAGGAATCAGATCAGGACCTGTGTTCCAGGTAATGTCAGGGCCTTACTTAAGAACAGTGTCAGGGCCTGAGTCCTGACTTACTCCTTACTCTCCTCACTAAGGACTTTGGACACTACTGCTAATTCAGGCCCTGATAATGTCCCTAACTAAGGCCCTGACACTTTCCCTGGCTAAGGCCCTGAACTTCTCCTAAGTCAGGCCCGCCTACTGTCCCTAACAATGGCCCTGACACTACACCTAACTGAGGCCCTGACATGATACTTAACAAAGGCTTTGTTGCTAGTCCAAACTAAAGCCCTAAAACTGGTCCTAAATAAGGCCTTGACACTAATCCTAACTCAGGCCCTAAAACTGTCCCTAACTAGGTCTCAGACAGTACACCTAAATCAGACCCTGACACTGTCCCTAAGCAAGGCCCTGACACTACTCCTAACTCAGTCCCTTACACTGTACCTAACAAAGTCTCTGATGCTAGGCCTAACTTAGGCCCTGACACTGCCTCTAACTAAGGCCCTGCTGCCGTCAATATCTGAACACCTGATATTATCCTGAGCTAATAGCCTGACCCATGTCTTACCAAGGGCCTGAAACTTTCCCAAAGTAAGTCCTGACACTGTCCCTAAGTGAGGCCTTGAGGCTATCCCTAACGGAGGCCCTGATAATAGCTTTAACGAAGACCCTAATGCTGATCCTACAGAGGCCTTTATGCTGCTCCTAAGTCATGCCCTGATACTGTCCCTTACTCAGGCCCTAAAGATAGGCCTCACTTAAGCCCTGTTGCTGTACCTCAGTTAGGCTCTGACGCTGTCCGTACATCAAGCCCTGGCGCTTGTCCTGATTAAGGCGCTCACGCTGCTGCTAACTAAGGCCCTGATGCTCTCAATAACTAAGGTCTTCTCGTTATCCCTTGGTCATTTCCTTTCACTATCTCTGGCCTGGGACCTGACTCTGTCCCGAGATAATCTCCTGCATCTTCTGCTAACTGAAACCCTAATGCTCTCCCTAACTAAGGCCCTGACTACTCCTAACGAAGGCCATGACACTGAATCTAACAAAGGCCCGGAATCTGTCCTTAATATAGGCCCTGCTGCCAGCAATAACTAAAATCCTGACACTCTCCTGAGCTAATATCCTGACTCATTTCTCACCAAGGTCCTGACACTGTCCCTAAGAAAGCCCTGTCGCTGTCTTTAAGCGAAGACCTGAGGCTGTCTGTAACTCAGACCCTGAAGCTTTCCCTAACTGAGGCCTTGACGCTGTGACTAACTTGGGCTCCGGTCATGTCTTTAACTAAGAGCCTAAAGCTGATCCAACAAAGGCACTGGTTCTGCTCCTAAGTCGTTTCCTGACAGTGTCCCCAGCTAAGGGCCTGACATTAGGCCTCACTCAGGCCCTGTCGCTCTCCCTAAGTCAGGCCCTGATGCTGTGCCTACCTGAAGCCCTAACACTGCTTCTGAATAAGTCCCTGAGAGTCTCAGTAACAAAGGTCTTCACACTCTCCTTAGGTCATTTCCTGACACGATTCCAAGCCTTTACCCTAACCCTGTCCCGAGCTAATGTCCTACCTCTTAAGCTAACAAAAGACCTTATGCTGTGCCTAATTCAGGCACTGAATTTAGTCCCAAGGCCGCTAGACTGTCCCTAACTCGGCTCGATGCCCTTATCGTCACAATGTTCCATGACCACTGTCATCACAATGCTCCACGCCCTTGTCATCACAATGCTCCATAACCCCTGTCATCACAATGCTCCATGACCTTTGTCATCGCAATGCTACATGCCATTGTCCTCGCAATGCTCCATGCCCTTATCATCACAATGCTCAATGACCCTTGTCTAAAATGCTACATGTCTGTGAAATCACAAAGCTCCATGCCCCCTGTCATCACAAGTCTCCATGACTCTTGTCATCACAATGCTCCATGACCCTTGTCATCACAATGCTCCATGATCCTTGTAATCAAAATGCTCCTTGACCCTTTCTTCACAATGTTACAGTACCCCTTTCTTCACAATGCTCCATGCCGCTGGTCACCACAATGCTCCATGACTTCTGTCATCACAATGCTCCATGTCTCTTGTCATTGAAATGCTCCATGGCCCCTGTCATCACAATGCTGCATGATGCTTATAATCTCAATGCTCCATGGTCCTCGTCATCACAAATCTCCACGCATTTGTCATCACAATGCTCCATGACCCCTGTCATCCCAATGCTCCATAGCACTTTTCATCACAATGCTACATGACCACTTTTATCACAATGTTCCATGACCACTTTAATCACAGTGCTCCATGACCACTTTCATCACAATGCCCCATGACCCCTGTAATCAAAATGCTCCATGGCCCTTGTCACCACAATACTCCAGGACCCGTCATCACAATTCTCCATGGCCCTTGTCATCACAATGCTCCATGGCGCTTGTCATCACAATGATCCAGAGCCTTAGTGATTGAGTTGGTAGTAGTATCATTGCCTCAGTTAGGGACACTGTCATTGCCTGAATTGGGAGTAGTGCCAGTGCCTTAGTTAGAGACAGCGCCAGTGCTTGCATTGGGAGTAGTGTCAGGGCCATAGTTAGGGACAGTGTCAGTGGCTGAGATGGGAATAGTGTCAGGGCCTTAGTTACGGACATTGTCAGTGCCTAAGTTGGGATTTTTGTCAGGGTCTTTATTATGGACAGTGTCAGGTCCTGAGATAAGAGTAGTGTCAAGGTCTTAATTTGGAAGAGTGTCAGTGTCTCAGTTTGGAGTAGTGTCAGACCCTTAGTTATTAACAGCATCAGTGCCTGAGTTGGGAGTAGTGACATGGCTTAAATTATGGACAGTGTCAGGGTCTGAGTTAGGAATAGTCTCAGGACCTTAGTTAGGGACAGTGTCAGTGACTGTGTTAGGAATAGTGTCAGGGCCTAGGTTAGGAGTAGTCTGAGACCGGTAGTTAGGAACAGTGTCAGGGCCTGAGTTGTGAGTACTTTCAGGGCCTTAGTTAGAGAAAGTGTCAGTGCTGGAGTTGGGAGTTATGTCAGGGCCTTAGTTAGGGACAGTGTAAGTGCGTGAGTTGGGAGTAGTGTCAGGGCCTAGTTAGGAACAGGGTCAATGCCTGAGTTGTGAGTAGTTTCAGGGCCTTAGTTAGAGAAAGTGTCAGTGCCGGAGTTGGGAATTATGTCAGGGCCTTAGTTAGGGACAGTGTCAGTGCCTGAGTTGTGACTAGTGTCAGGGCCTAGTTATGGAGAGTGTCAGTGCCTGAGTTGGAAGTAGTGTCAGGGCATTAGGGACAGTGTCAGTGGCTGCGATGGGAGTAGTGTCAGGGTCTTAGTTAGGGAGAGTGTCAGTGCCTGAGTTGGGAATAGTCTCAGGGTCTTTTTTGGGGACAGCATCAGGGCATGAGTTAAAAGTAGTGTCAAGGCCTTAGTTAGGGAGAGTGTCAGTGCCTGTGTTGGGAGTAGTATCAGGCCCTTCGTTAGGGACAGTGTCAGGGTCTGAGGTAGAAGTAGTCTCAGGGCCTTAGTTAGGTAGCGTGTCAGTGCCTAAGTAATTAGTAGTGTGAGGGCCTTAGTTAGGGACAGTGTCAATGCCTGTGTTGGGAGTAGTGTCAAGGCCTTACTTAGGGACAGCGTCAGTGACTGAGTAAGGAGTAGTGTGATGGCCGTAGTTAGGGACACTCTCAGTGCCAGAGTTGGGGGTAGTGGCAGGTCTTTGTTAGAGACTGTGCCAGGGCGTGAGTTAAGAGTAGCGTCAAGTCCTTAGTTAGGGACAGTGTTAGTGCCTGAGTTGAGAGTAATGTCAAGGCTTTAGTTAGGGACAAAGTCAGTGCCTAGTTTGGGAGTAGTGTTAGGGCCTTAGGGACAGTGTCAGTGCCTGATTTGGGAGTACTGTCAGGGCGTATTTCGGGACAGTCTCAGTGCCTATTTTGGGAGTAGTGTCACGGCCGTAGTTAGTGACATTGTCAGTGCCTGAGTAAGGAGTAGTGTCCGAGCCTTAGTTAGGGACAGTGTCAGTTGCTTAGTTAGGAGTAGTGTCAGTGCCTGAGTCAGGAGTAGAGTCAGGGCTTAAGTTAAGGACAGTGTCATTGCTTGAGATAGGAGTAGTGTCAGGGCCTTAGTTAGGGACATTGTCAGGGCATGATTTAGGAGTTGTGTTAGGGCGTGAGCTATGAAGAGTGTCAGGGCCTTAGTTAGTGACAGTGTCAGTGCTGAGTTTGGAGTAGTATCAGGGCCTTAGATAGAGACAGTGTTAGGGCCTGAGTTAGGTGTATGTCAGGGCCTTAGTTAGGGACTGTGTCAGTGCCTGATTTAGGAGTAGTGTCAGAGGCTTTGTTAGGGACAGTGTCAGGGCCTGAGTTAAGAGTAGTGTCACAGCTTTAGTTAGGACCAGTGTCAGGGCCTTAGTTAAGTCCAACATCAGCGCCTATGATAGGAATCAGATCAGGACCTGTGTTCCAGGTAATGTCAGGGCCTTATTTAAGAACAGTGTCAGGGCCTGAGTCCTGACTTACTCCTTACTCTCCTCACTAAGGACTTTGGACACTACTGCTAATTCAGGCCCTGATATTGTCCCTAACTAAGGTCCTGACACTTTCCTTGGCTAAGGCCCTGAACTTCTCCTAAGTCAGGCCCTCATACTGTCCCTAACAATGGCCCTGACACTACACCTACCTGACGCCCCGACATGATACCTAACAAAGGCTTTGTTGCTAGTCCAAACTAAAGCCCTAAAATTGGTCCTAAATAAGGCCTTGACACTAATCCTAACTCAGGCCCTAAAACTGTCCCTAACTAAGGCCCTGATAGTATGCCTAACTCAGGCCCTCATACGATTCCTAACAATGGCTCTGATGCTAGTCCAAACTAAGGCCCTGAAATTGGTCCTAAATAAGGCCTTGACACTAATCCTAACTCAGGCCCTAGCACTGTCCCTAACTAGGTCTCAGACAGTACACCTAAATCAGACCCTGACACTGTCCCTAAGCAAGGCCCTGACACTACTCTTAACTCAGTCCCTTACACTGTACCTAACAAAGTCTCTGATGCTAGGCCTAACTCAGGCCCTGAAACCGTCTGTAACTAAGACCCTGCTGCCATCACTATCAAAAGTCCTGACATTATCCTGAGCTAATATCCTGACCTATGTCTTTCCAAGGTCCTGAAACTGTCCCAAAGTAAGCCCTGATGCTGTCCCTAAGTGAAGACCTGAGGCTGTCCCTAACTCAGGCCCTGAAGCTTTCCTGAACTGAAGCCTTGAAGCTGTGACTAATTCAGGCCCTGATCATGTACCTAACGAAGACCTTAATGCTGATCCAGCAAAGACGCTGATGCTGCTCCAAAGTCATGCCCTGAAAGTGTGCCCAGCTAAGGGCCTGATGCTAAGCCTCACTCAGGCCCTGTCGCTCTCCCTAAGTCAGGCCCTGACACTGTCACTAACTAAGGCCCTGACTCTACTCCTAATTCAGTCCCGTACATTGTATCTAACAAAGGCTCTGATGCTAGTCGTAACTCAGGGCCTGACACTGTCTCTAACTAAGGGCTGCTGCCATCAACATCTAAAGTCCTGACATTATCCGGAGCTAATAACCTGACCCATGTCTTACCAAGGTCCTGAAACTGTCCCAAAGTAAGCCCTGACGCTGTCCCTAAGTGAGGCCCTGAAGCTTTCCCTACCTAACTCAGGCCTTGATGCTGTGACTAACTCAGACCCTGATCATGTCTTTAACTAAGACCCTAAGGCTGATCCAACAGAAGCCCTGATGCTGCTCCTAAGTCATGCCCCGATAGTGTCCCCCACTAAGTGTCTGATGCTAGGCCTCACTCAAACCCTAACGCTCTCCCTAAGTCAGGCTCTGATGCTCTCCCTACCTGAAGCCCTAACACTGGTTCTGAATAAGGCCCTGAGAGTCTCCGTAACAAAGGTCTTCACACTTTCCTTAGGTCATTTCCTGACACTATCCCTAGATGTTAAACTGACACGGTCACTAGCTAATGTCCTGCCTCTTATGCTAACTGAAGCCCTTAGGCTGTGCCTACCTCAGGCACTGAATTTAGTCCCAAGACCATGAAACTGTCCCGAACTAAGGCCTAGATGCTCGCCCTACATCCGGCCCTGACACTGTCCCTAACTAAGGCCCTAACACTATTGCTAACTGAGGATCTGACACTGGACCTATCAGAGGCCCTCTACTCCTAACTAACGCCTTGAAACTTTCCCTAACGTAGGCGCTGCTACCATCAATATCTAAAGTCCTGACATTATCCTGAGCTAATATCCTGACCCATGTCTTACCAAGGTCCTGAAACTCTCCCAACGTTAGCCCTGACACTGTCCCTAAGTGAGGCCCTGAGGCTGTCCCTCACAGAGGTCCTGATAATGTCTTTAACTAAACTCTAATGCTGATCTTACAGAGACCCTTATGTTGATCCTATGTCATGCCCTGACGCTGTCCGTAGCTAAGGCCCTGACTCTAGGCATCACTCAGGCCCTGTCGCTCTCCCTACGTCAGGCTAAGACTCTGTCCCTACCTGAAGCCCGGACACTGGGCCTAAATTAGGCACTGATGCTCTAATTAGCTATGGTCTTGACACTATCCCTAGGTCATTTCCTGACACTATCCCTAGATCTTAACCTAAACTTGTCTTTAGCTATTGTCGAGCCTCTTATGCTAAGTAAATCCCTGATGCTGTCTCTAACTAAGAGCCTGAAATTAGTCCCGAGGCCGTCAACCTGTCCCTAACTGAGGTTGGAGGCTCATCCTAACTGAGGCGCTGACACTGTCCCTAACTAAAGCCCTGACACTACACCTAACTCAGTCCCTGACACTGTACTTTACAAGGGCTCTGATGCTAGTCCTAACTCAGGCCCTGACACTGTCTCTAAGTAAGGCTCAGAATTTGCCCCTAATATAGGCCCTGCTGTCAGCAATAACTAAAAACTGGACACTAGCCTGAGCTAATATCCTGACATATTTCTAACCAAGGTGCTGACACTGTCCCTAAGAAAGCCCTGTCGCTGTCCCTATGTTAAGAACTGAGGCTGTCCCTAACTCAGGTCCTGAAGCTTTCCCTAACTGAGGCCTTGAAGCTGTGACTAAGTCAGGCCCTGATCATATCTGTAACAAAGACGCTAAGGCTGATCCAACAGAGGCGCTGATTCTGTTCCTAAGTCATACCCTGACAGTATCCTCAGCTAAGGGCCAGACGCTAGGCCTCACTCAGGCCCTGTCGCTCTCCCTAAGTCAGGCTCTGATGCTGTCCCTACCTGAAGCCCTGACACTGGTTCTAAATAAGAATCTGATACTCTCAGTAACTAAGGTTTTGACACTATGCTTAGGTCCTTTCCTGACACTATCCCTAGACCATAACCTGACCCTGTCCCTAGCAAATGTCGTGCCTCTTATGCTAACTACAGCCCTGCTGCTGTCCTTAACTAAGGGCCTAAAATTACTCTCGAGGCTGTGACCCTGTCCGTACCTAAGGCCTCGATGTTCGTCCTAATTCAGGGCCTGACACTGTCCCTAACTAAGGCCCTGCTGCCGTCAGTATCTAAAGTCCTGACACTATCCTGAGCTAATTTCTTGACCCATCTCTTACCAAGGTCCTGAAACTGTCCCTAAGGAAGCCCTGATGCTGTCTCTAAGTGAGGCCTTGAGGCTGTCCCTAACAGAGGCCCTGATAATATCTTTCACATAGCCCCTGAGGCTGATCCTACCGGGGCTCTTAGGCTGCTCCTAAGTCATGCCCTGACACTGTCTCTAGCTAAGGCCCTGACGCTAGGCCTCACTCAGGCCCTGTCCCACTCCCTAAGTCAGGCTCTGACGCTGTTCCTACCCGAAGCCCTGACACTCACTGCTCCTAAATTAGGTCCTGATGTGCTAAGTAACTAAGGTCTTGACACTATCCCTAGGTCATTTCCTGACACTCTCCCTAGACCTTAACCTAACCTTCTCTTTAGCTAATGTCGAGATTAGCTAAAGAGATTCTTTAGAACGAGATTCTTTCATCTTCTGAATATAGTTTTCTTCAAAACATAATTTTTATAGTGTTACTAACTTTAAACACAATGTACTCAACTGCTGTGGGATATTCCTTCATAGGAGCGTGCATGGTTCACTTCTGCATCTGCTTGTGGTGGTGTTCAGGTTGCTTTCAGCTGTAGATCCCCTTATGCTAGCTAAATCCCTGATTCTGTCCCTAAATGAGGCCCTGAATTTAGGTCCGAGGCCGTGAACCTGTCCCTAACTGAGGCCTGGAGGCTCGTCCTAATGCAGGCCCTGACACTGTCCCCAACTAAGGCTCTGACACTACACCTAACTCATTCACTGACACTGTACCTAACAAAGTCTCTGATGCTAGTCCTAACTTAGGCCCTGACACTGCCTCTAACTACGGCCCTGCTGCCGTCAATATCTGAACACCTGATATTATCCTGAGCTAATAGCCTGACCCATGTCTTACCAAGGGCCTGAAACTTTCCCAAAGTAAGCCCTGACGCTGTCCCTAAGTGAGGCCTTGAGGCTATCCATAATGGAGGCCCTGATAATAGCTTTAACGAAGACCCTAATGCTGATCCTACAGAGGCCTTTATGCTGCTCCTAAGTCATGCCCTGATACTGTCCCTTACTCAGGCCCTAAAGATAGGCCTCACTTAGGCCCTGTTGCTGTACCTCAGTTAGGCTCTGACGCTGCCCGTACATCAAGTCCTGGCGCTGGTCCTGATTAAGGCTCTCACGCTGCTGCTAACTAAGGCCCTGATGCTCTCAATAACTAAGGTCTTCTCGTTATCCCTTGGTCATTTCCTTTCACTATCTCTGGCCTGGGACCTGACTCTGTCCCGAGATAATCTCCTGCATCTTCTGCTAACTGAAACCCTAATGCTCTCCCTAACTAAGGCCCTGACTACTCCTAACGAAGGCCATGACACTGAATCTAACAAAGGCCCGGAATCTGTCCTTAATATAGGCCCTGCTGCCAGCAATAACTAAAATCCTGACACTCTCCTGAGCTAATATCCTGACTCATTTCTAACCAAGGTCCTGACACTGACCCTAAGAAAGCCCTGTCGCTGTCTTTAAGTGAAGACCTGAGGCTGTCTGTAACTCAGACCCTGAAGCTTTCCCTAACTGAGACCTTGACGCTGTGACTAACTTGGGCTCCGGTCATGTCTTTAACTAAGAGCCTAAAGCTGATCCAACAAAGGCACTGATGCTGCTCCTAAGTCATTCCTTTACAGTGTCCCCATATAAGGGCCTGACATTAGGCCTCACTCAGGCCCTGTCGCTCTCCCTAAGTCAGGCCCTGATGCTGTGCCTACCTGAAGCCCTAACACTGCTTCTGAATAAGTCCCTGAGAGTCTCAGTAACAAAGGTCTTCACACTCTCCTTAGGTCATTTCCTGACACGATTCCAAGCCTTTACCCTAACCCTGTCCCGAGCTAATGTCCTACCTCTTAAGCTAACAAAAGACCTTATGCTGTGCCTAATTCAGGCACTGAATTTAGTCCCAAGGCCGCTAGACTGTCCCTAACTCGGCTCGATGCCCTTATCGTCACAATGTTCCATGACCACTGTCATCACAATGCTCCACGCCCTTGTCATCACAATGCTCCATAACCCCTGTCATCACAATGCTCCATGACCTTTGTCATCGCAATGCTACATGCCATTGTCCTCGCAATGCTCCATGCCCTTATCATCACAATGCTCAATGACCCTTGTCTAAAATGCTACATGTCTGTGAAATCACAAAGCTCCATGCCCCCTGTCATCACAAGTCTCCATGACTCTTGTCATCACAATGCTCCATGACCCTTGTCATCACAATGCTCCATGATCCTTGTAATCAAAATGCTCCTTGACCCTTTCTTCACAATGTTACAGTACCCCTTTCTTCACAATGCTCCATGCCGCTGGTCACCACAATGCTCCATGACTTCTGTCATCACAATGCTCCATGTCTCTTGTCATTGAAATGCTCCATGGCCCCTGTCATCACAATGCTGCATGATGCTTATAATCTCAATGCTCCATGGTCCTCGTCATCACAAATCTCCACGCATTTGTCATCACAATGCTCCATGACCCCTGTCATCCCAATGCTCCATAGCACTTTTCATCACAATGCTACATGACCACTTTTATCACAATGTTCCATGACCACTTTAATCACAGTGCTCCATGACCACTTTCATCACAATGCCCCATGACCCCTGTAATCAAAATGCTCCATGGCCCTTGTCACCACAATACTCCAGGACCCGTCATCACAATTCTCCATGGCCCTTGTCATCACAATGCTCCATGGCGCTTGTCATCACAATGATCCAGAGCCTTAGTGATTGAGTTGGTAGTAGTATCATTGCCTCAGTTAGGGACACTGTCATTGCCTGAATTGGGAGTAGTGCCAGTGCCTTAGTTAGAGACAGCGCCAGTGCTTGCATTGGGAGTAGTGTCAGGGCCATAGTTAGGGACAGTGTCAGTGGCTGAGATGGGAATAGTGTCAGGGCCTTAGTTACGGACATTGTCAGTGCCTAAGTTGGGATTTTTGTCAGGGTCTTTATTATGGACAGTGTCAGGTCCTGAGATAAGAGTAGTGTCAAGGTCTTAATTTGGAAGAGTGTCAGTGTCTCAGTTTGGAGTAGTGTCAGACCCTTAGTTATTAACAGCATCAGTGCCTGAGTTGGGAGTAGTGACATGGCTTAAATTATGGACAGTGTCAGGGTCTGAGTTAGGAATAGTCTCAGGACCTTAGTTAGGGACAGTGTCAGTGACTGTGTTAGGAATAGTGTCAGGGCCTAGGTTAGGAGTAGTCTGAGACCGGTAGTTAGGAACAGTGTCAGGGCCTGAGTTGTGAGTACTTTCAGGGCCTTAGTTAGAGAAAGTGTCAGTGCTGGAGTTGGGAGTTATGTCAGGGCCTTAGTTAGGGACAGTGTAAGTGCGTGAGTTGGGAGTAGTGTCAGGGCCTAGTTAGGAACAGGGTCAATGCCTGAGTTGTGAGTAGTTTCAGGGCCTTAGTTAGAGAAAGTGTCAGTGCCGGAGTTGGGAATTATGTCAGGGCCTTAGTTAGGGACAGTGTCAGTGCCTGAGTTGTGACTAGTGTCAGGGCCTAGTTATGGAGAGTGTCAGTGCCTGAGTTGGAAGTAGTGTCAGGGCATTAGGGACAGTGTCAGTGGCTGCGATGGGAGTAGTGTCAGGGTCTTAGTTAGGGAGAGTGTCAGTGCCTGAGCTGGGAATAGTCTCAGGGTCTTTTTTGGGGACAGCATCAGGGCATGAGTTAAAAGTAGTGTCAAGGCCTTAGTTAGGGAGAGTGTCAGTGCCTGTGTTGGGAGTAGTATCAGGCCCTTCGTTAGGGACAGTGTCAGGGTCTGAGGTAGAAGTAGTCTCAGGGCCTTAGTTAGGTAGCGTGTCAGTGCCTAAGTAATTAGTAGTGTGAGGGCCTTAGTTAGGGACAGTGTCAATGCCTGTGTTGGGAGTAGTGTCAAGGCCTTACTTAGGGACAGCGTCAGTGACTGAGTAAGGAGTAGTGTGATGGCCGTAGTTAGGGACACTCTCAGTGCCAGAGTTGGGGGTAGTGGCAGGTCTTTGTTAGAGACTGTGCCAGGGCGTGAGTTAAGAGTAGCGTCAAGTCCTTAGTTAGGGACAGTGTTAGTGCCTGAGTTGAGAGTAATGTCAAGGCTTTAGTTAGGGACAAAGTCAGTGCCTAGTTTGGGAGTAGTGTTAGGGCCTTAGGGACAGTGTCAGTGCCTGATTTGGGAGTACTGTCAGGGCGTATTTCGGGACAGTCTCAGTGCCTATTTTGGGAGTAGTGTCACGGCCGTAGTTAGTGACATTGTCAGTGCCTGAGTAAGGAGTAGTGTCCGAGCCTTAGTTAGGGACAGTGTCAGTTGCTTAGTTAGGAGTAGTGTCAGTGCCTGAGTCAGGAGTAGAGTCAGGGCTTAAGTTAAGGACAGTGTCATTGCTTGAGATAGGAGTAGTGTCAGGGCCTTAGTTAGGGACATTGTCAGGGCATGATTTAGGAGTTGTGTTAGGGCGTGAGCTATGAAGAGTGTCAGGGCCTTAGTTAGTGACAGTGTCAGTGCTGAGTTTGGAGTAGTATCAGGGCCTTAGATAGAGACAGTGTTAGGGCCTGAGTTAGGTGTATGTCAGGGCCTTAGTTAGGGACTGTGTCAGTGCCTGATTTAGGAGTAGTGTCAGAGGCTTTGTTAGGGACAGTGTCAGGGCCTGAGTTAAGAGTAGTGTCACAGCTTTAGTTAGGACCAGTGTCAGGGCCTTAGTTAAGTCCAACATCAGCGCCTATGATAGGAATCAGATCAGGACCTGTGTTCCAGGTAATGTCAGGGCCTTATTTAAGAACAGTGTCAGGGCCTGAGTCCTGACTTACTCCTTACTCTCCTCACTAAGGACTTTGGACACTACTGCTAATTCAGGCCCTGATATTGTCCCTAACTAAGGTCCTGACACTTTCCTTGGCTAAGGCCCTGAACTTCTCCTAAGTCAGGCCCTCATACTGTCCCTAACAATGGCCCTGACACTACACCTACCTGACGCCCCGACATGATACCTAACAAAGGCTTTGTTGCTAGTCCAAACTAAAGCCCTAAAATTGGTCCTAAATAAGGCCTTGACACTAATCCTAACTCAGGCCCTAAAACTGTCCCTAACTAAGGCCCTGATAGTATGCCTAACTCAGGCCCTCATACGATTCCTAACAATGGCTCTGATGCTAGTCCAAACTAAGGCCCTGAAATTGGTCCTAAATAAGGCCTTGACACTAATCCTAACTCAGGCCCTAGCACTGTCCCTAACTAGGTCTCAGACAGTACACCTAAATCAGACCCTGACACTGTCCCTAAGCAAGGCCCTGACACTACTCTTAACTCAGTCCCTTACACTGTACCTAACAAAGTCTCTGATGCTAGGCCTAACTCAGGCCCTGAAACCGTCTGTAACTAAGACCCTGCTGCCATCACTATCAAAAGTCCTGACATTATCCTGAGCTAATATCCTGACCTATGTCTTTCCAAGGTCCTGAAACTGTCCCAAAGTAAGCCCTGATGCTGTCCCTAAGTGAAGACCTGAGGCTGTCCCTAACTCAGGCCCTGAAGCTTTCCTGAACTGAAGCCTTGAAGCTGTGACTAATTCAGGCCCTGATCATGTACCTAACGAAGACCTTAATGCTGATCCAGCAAAGACGCTGATGCTGCTCCAAAGTCATGCCCTGAAAGTGTGCCCAGCTAAGGGCCTGATGCTAAGCCTCACTCAGGCCCTGTCGCTCTCCCTAAGTCAGGCCCTGACACTGTCACTAACTAAGGCCCTGACTCTACTCCTAATTCAGTCCCGTACATTGTATCTAACAAAGGCTCTGATGCTAGTCGTAACTCAGGGCCTGACACTGTCTCTAACTAAGGGCTGCTGCCATCAACATCTAAAGTCCTGACATTATCCGGAGCTAATAACCTGACCCATGTCTTACCAAGGTCCTGAAACTGTCCCAAAGTAAGCCCTGACGCTGTCCCTAAGTGAGGCCCTGAAGCTTTCCCTACCTAACTCAGGCCTTGATGCTGTGACTAACTCAGACCCTGATCATGTCTTTAACTAAGACCCTAAGGCTGATCCAACAGAAGCCCTGATGCTGCTCCTAAGTCATGCCCCGATAGTGTCCCCCACTAAGTGTCTGATGCTAGGCCTCACTCAAACCCTAACGCTCTCCCTAAGTCAGGCTCTGATGCTCTCCCTACCTGAAGCCCTAACACTGGTTCTGAATAAGGCCCTGAGAGTCTCCGTAACAAAGGTCTTCACACTTTCCTTAGGTCATTTCCTGACACTATCCCTAGATGTTAAACTGACACGGTCACTAGCTAATGTCCTGCCTCTTATGCTAACTGAAGCCCTTAGGCTGTGCCTACCTCAGGCACTGAATTTAGTCCCAAGACCATGAAACTGTCCCGAACTAAGGCCTAGATGCTCGCCCTACATCCGGCCCTGACACTGTCCCTAACTAAGGCCCTAACACTATTGCTAACTGAGGATCTGACACTGGACCTATCAGAGGCCCTCTACTCCTAACTAACGCCTTGAAACTTTCCCTAACGTAGGCGCTGCTACCATCAATATCTAAAGTCCTGACATTATCCTGAGCTAATATCCTGACCCATGTCTTACCAAGGTCCTGAAACTCTCCCAACGTTAGCCCTGACACTGTCCCTAAGTGAGGCCCTGAGGCTGTCCCTCACAGAGGTCCTGATAATGTCTTTAACTAAACTCTAATGCTGATCTTACAGAGACCCTTATGTTGATCCTATGTCATGCCCTGACGCTGTCCGTAGCTAAGGCCCTGACTCTAGGCATCACTCAGGCCCTGTCGCTCTCCCTACGTCAGGCTAAGACTCTGTCCCTACCTGAAGCCCGGACACTGGGCCTAAATTAGGCACTGATGCTCTAATTAGCTATGGTCTTGACACTATCCCTAGGTCATTTCCTGACACTATCCCTAGATCTTAACCTAAACTTGTCTTTAGCTATTGTCGAGCCTCTTATGCTAAGTAAATCCCTGATGCTGTCTCTAACTAAGAGCCTGAAATTAGTCCCGAGGCCGTCAACCTGTCCCTAACTGAGGTTGGAGGCTCATCCTAACTGAGGCGCTGACACTGTCCCTAACTAAAGCCCTGACACTACACCTAACTCAGTCCCTGACACTGTACTTTACAAGGGCTCTGATGCTAGTCCTAACTCAGGCCCTGACACTGTCTCTAAGTAAGGCTCAGAATTTGCCCCTAATATAGGCCCTGCTGTCAGCAATAACTAAAAACTGGACACTAGCCTGAGCTAATATCCTGACATATTTCTAACCAAGGTGCTGACACTGTCCCTAAGAAAGCCCTGTCGCTGTCCCTATGTTAAGAACTGAGGCTGTCCCTAACTCAGGTGCTGAAGCTTTCCCTAACTGAGGCCTTGAAGCTGTGACTAAGTCAGGCCCTGATCATATCTGTAACAAAGACGCTAAGGCTGATCCAACAGAGGCGCTGATTCTGTTCCTAAGTCATACCCTGACAGTATCCTCAGCTAAGGGCCAGACGCTAGGCCTCACTCAGGCCCTGTCGCTCTCCCTAAGTCAGGCTCTGATGCTGTCCCTACCTGAAGCCCTGACACTGGTTCTAAATAAGGATCTGATACTCTCAGTAACTAAGGTTTTGACACTATGCTTAGGTCCTTTCCTGACACTATCCCTAGACCATAACCTGACCCTGTCCCTAGCAAATGTCGTGCCTCTTATGCTAACTACAGCCCTGCTGCTGTCCTTAACTAAGGGCCTAAAATTACTCTCGAGGCTGTGACCCTGTCCGTACCTAAGGCCTCGATGTTCGTCCTAATTCAGGGCCTGACACTGTCCCTAACTAAGGCCCTGCTGCCGTCAGTATCTAAAGTCCTGACACTATCCTGAGCTAATTTCTTGACCCATCTCTTACCAAGGTCCTGAAACTGTCCCTAAGGAAGCCCTGATGCTGTCTCTAAGTGAGGCCTTGAGGCTGTCCCTAACAGAGGCCCTGATAATATCTTTCACATAGCCCCTGAGGCTGATCCTACCGGGGCTCTTAGGCTGCTCCTAAGTCATGCCCTGACACTGTCTCTAGCTAAGGCCCTGACGCTAGGCCTCACTCAGGCCCTGTCCCACTCCCTAAGTCAGGCTCTGACGCTGTTCCTACCCGAAGCCCTGACACTCACTGCTCCTAAATTAGGTCCTGATGTGCTAAGTAACTAAGGTCTTGACACTATCCCTAGGTCATTTCCTGACACTCTCCCTAGACCTTAACCTAACCTTCTCTTTAGCTAATGTCGAGATTAGCTAAAGAGATTCTTTAGAACGAGATTCTTTCATCTTCTGAATATAGTTTTCTTCAAAACATAATTTTTATAGTGTTACTAACTTTAAACACAATGTACTCAACTGCTGTGGGATATTCCTTCATAGGAGCGTGCATGGTTCACTTCTGCATCTGCTTGTGGTGGTGTTCAGGTTGCTTTCAGCTGTAGATCCCCTTATGCTAGCTAAATCCCTGATTCTGTCCCTAAATGAGGCCCTGAATTTAGGTCCGAGGCCGTGAACCTGTCCCTAACTGAGGCCTGGAGGCTCGTCCTAATGCAGGCCCTGACACTGTCCCCAACTAAGGCTCTGACACTACACCTAACTCATTCACTGACACTGTACCTAACAAAGTCTCTGATGCTAGTCCTAACTTAGGCCCTGACACTGCCTCTAACTACGGCCCTGCTGCCGTCAATATCTGAACACCTGATATTATCCTGAGCTAATAGCCTGACCCATGTCTTACCAAGGGCCTGAAACTTTCCCAAAGTAAGCCCTGACGCTGTCCCTAAGTGAGGCCTTGAGGCTATCCATAATGGAGGCCCTGATAATAGCTTTAACGAAGACCCTAATGCTGATCCTACAGAGGCCTTTATGCTGCTCCTAAGTCATGCCCTGATACTGTCCCTTACTCAGGCCCTAAAGATAGGCCTCACTTAGGCCCTGTTGCTGTACCTCAGTTAGGCTCTGACGCTGTCCGTACATCAAGTCCTGGCGCTGGTCCTGATTAAGGCTCTCACGCTGCTGCTAACTAAGGCCCTGATGCTCTCAATAACTAAGGTCTTCTCGTTATCCCTTGGTCATTTCCTTTCACTATCTCTGGCCTGGGACCTGACTCTGTCCCGAGATAATCTCCTGCATCTTCTGCTAACTGAAACCCTAATGCTCTCCCTAACTAAGGCCCTGACTACTCCTAACGAAGGCCATGACACTGAATCTAACAAAGGCCCGGAATCTGTCCTTAATATAGGCCCTGCTGCCAGCAATAACTAAAATCCTGACACTCTCCTGAGCTAATATCCTGACTCATTTCTAACCAAGGTCCTGACACTGACCCTAAGAAAGCCCTGTCGCTGTCTTTAAGTGAAGACCTGAGGCTGTCTGTAACTCAGACCCTGAAGCTTTCCCTAACTGAGACCTTGACGCTGTGACTAACTTGGGCTCCGGTCATGTCTTTAACTAAGAGCCTAAAGCTGATCCAACAAAGGCACTGGTTCTGCTCCTAAGTTATTTCCTGACAGTGTCCCCAGCTAAGGGCCTGACATTAGGCCTCACTCAGGCCCTGTCGCTCTCCCTAAGTCAGGCCCTGATGCTGTGCCTACCTGAAGCCCTAACACTGCTTCTGAATAAGTCCCTGAGAGTCTCAGTAACAAAGGTCTTCACACTCTCCTTAGGTCATTTCCTGACACGATTCCAAGCCTTTACCCTAACCCTGTCCCGAGCTAATGTCCTACCTCTTAAGCTAACAAAAGACCTTATGCTGTGCCTAATTCAGGCACTGAATTTAGTCCCAAGGCCGCTAGACTGTCCCTAACTCGGCTCGATGCCCTTATCGTCACAATGTTCCATGACCACTGTCATCACAATGCTCCACGCCCTTGTCATCACAATGCTCCATAACCCCTGTCATCACAATGCTCCATGACCTTTGTCATCGCAATGCTACATGCCATTGTCCTCGCAATGCTCCATGCCCTTATCATCACAATGCTCCATGACCCCTTTCATCACAATGCTCCATGACCCTTGTCTAAAATGCTACATGTCTGTGAAATCACAAAGCTCCATGCCCCCTGTCATCACAAGTCTCCATGACTCTTGTCATCACAATGCTCCATGACCCTTGTCATCACAATGCTCCATGATCCTTGTAATCAAAATGCTCCTTGACCCTTTCTTCACAATGTTACAGTACCCCTTTCTTCACAATGCTCCATGCCGCTGGTCACCACAATGCTCCATGACTTCTGTCATCACAATGCTCCATGTCCCTTGTCATTAAAATGCTCCATGGCCCCTGTCATCACAATGCTGCAGGATCCTTATAATCTCAATGCTCCATGGTCCTCGTCATCACAAATCTCCACGCATTTGTCATCACAATGCTCCATGACCCCTGTCATCCCAATGCTCCATAGCACTTTTCATCACAATGCTACCTAACCACTTTTATCACAATGTTCCATGACCACTTTAATCACAGTGCTCCATGACCACTTTCATCACAATGCCCCATGACACCTGAAATCAAAATGCTCCATGGCCCTTGTCGCCACAATGCTCCAGGACCCGTCATCACAATTCTCCATGGCCCTTGTCATCACAATGCTCCATGGCGCTTGTCATCACAATGATCCAGAGCCTTAGTGCTTGAGTTGGGAGTAGTATCATTGCCTCAGTTAGGGACACTGTCATTGCCTGAATTGGGAGTAGTGTCAGAGTCTTAGTTAGGGACAGCGCCAGGGCGAGCTGGGAGTAGTGCCAGTGCCTTAGTTAGGGACAGCACCAGTGCTTGCGTTGGGAGTAGTGTCAGGGCCATAGTTAGGGACAGTGTCAGTGGCTGAGATGGGAATAGTGTCAGGGCCTTAGTTACGGACATTGTCAGTGCCTAAGTTGGGATTTTTGTCAGGGTCTTTATTATGGACAGTGTCAGGGCCTGAGTTAAGAGTAGTGTCAAGGCCTTAATTTGGAAGAGTGTCAGTGTCTCAGTTTGGAGTAGTGTCAGACCCTTAGTTAGGAACAGCGTCAGTGCCTGAGTTGGGAGTAGTGACATGGCCTAAGTTATGGACAGTGTCAGGGTCTGAGGTAGAAATAGTCTCAGGACCTTAGTTAGGGACAGTGTCAGTGACTGTGTTAGGAATAGTGTCAGGGCCTAAGTTAGGAGTAGTCTGAGACCGGTAGTTAGGAACAGTGTCAGGGCCTGAGTTGTGAGTAGCTTCAGGGCCTTAGTTAGAGAAAGTGTCAGTGCCGGGTTTGGGAGTTATGTCAGGGCCTTAGTTAGGGACAGTGTCAGTGCCTGAGTTGGGAGTAGTGTCAGGGCCTAGTTAGGGACAGGGTCAGTGCCTGAGTTGTGAGTAGTTTCAGGGCCTTAGTTAGGGAAAGTGTCAGTGCCGGAGTTGGGAGTTATGTCAGGGCCTTAGATAGGGACAGTGTCAGTGCCTGAGTTGGCAGTAGTGTCGGGTCCTAGTTAGGGACAGGGTCAGTGCCTGAGTTGGGAGTAGTTTCAGGGCCTTAGTTAGAGAAAGTGTCAGTGCCGGAGTTGGGAGTTATGTCAGGGCCTTAGTTAGGGACAGTGTCAGGGCCTGAGTTGGGAGTAGTGTCAGGGCCTAGTTAGGGACAGTGTCAGTGCCTGAGTTGGAAGTAGTGTCAGGGCATTAGGGACAGTGTCAGTGGCTGCGACGGGAATAGTGTCAGGGTCTTAGTTAGGGAGAGTGTCAGTGCCTGAGTTGGGAATAGTCTCAGGGTCTTTTTTGTGGACAGCATCAGGGCATGAGTTAAAAGTAGTGTCAAGGCCTTAGTTAGGGAGTGTGTCAGTGCCTGTGTTGGGAGTAGTATCAGGCCCTTCGTTAGGGACAGTGTCAGGGTCTGAGGTAGAAATAGTCTCAGGGCCTTAGTTAGGTAGCGTGTCAATGCCTAAGTAAGTAGTAGTGTGAGGGCCTTAGTTAGGGACAGTGTCAATGCCTGTGTTGGGAGTAGTGTCAGAGACTTAGTAAGGGACAGCGTCAGTGCCTGCGTTGGGAGTAGTGTCAGGGCCTTACTTAGGGACAGCGTCAGTGCCTGAGTTAGGAGTAGTGTGATGGCCGTAGTTAGGGACACTCTCAGTGCCAGAGTTGGGGGTAGTGGCAGGCCTTTGTTAGGGACTGTGCCAGGGCCTGAGTTAAGAGTAGTGTCAAGTCCTTAGTTAGGGAAAGTGTTAGTGCCTGAGTTGAGAGTAATGTCAAGGCCTTAGTTAGGGACAATGTCAGTGCCTAGTTTGGGAGTAGTGTCAGGGCCTTAGTTAGGGACAGTGTCAGTGCCTGAGTTGGGAGTACTGTCAGGGAGTATTTAGGGACAGTCTCAATGCCTATTTTGGGAGTAGTGTCACGGCCTTAGTTAGTGACATTGTCAGTGCCTGAGTAAGGAGTAATGTCCGGGCCTTAGTTAGGGACAGTGTCAGTTGCTTAGTTAGGAGTAGCATCACGGCCTAAGTTAGGGCCAGTGTCAGTGCCTGAGTCAGGAGTAGAGTCAGGGCCTAAGTTAGGGACAATGTCATTGCTTGAGATAGGAGTAGTGTCAGGGCCTTAGTTAGGGACATTGTCAGGGCATGATTTAGGAGATGTGTTAGGGCGTGAGCTATGAATAGTGTCAGGGCCTTAGTTAGTGACAGTGTCAGTGCTGAGTTTGGAGTAGTATCAGGGACTTAGTTAGAGACAGTGTCAGGGCCTGAGTTAGGTGTATGTCAGGGCCTTAGTTAGGGACAGTGTCAGAGCCTGATTTAGGAGTAGTGTCAGAGGCTTTGTTAGGGACAGTGTCAGGGCCTGAGTTAAGAGTAGTGTCACAGCTTTAGTTAGGACCAGTGTCAGGGCCTTAGTTAACTCCAACATCAGCGCCTGTGATAGGAATCAGATCAGGACCTGTGTTCCAGGTAATGTCAGGGCCTTACTTAAGAACAGTGTCAGGGCCTGAGTCCTGACTTACTCCTTACTCTCCTCACTAAGGACTTTGGACACTACTGCTAATTCAGGCCCTGATAATGTCCCTAACTAAGGCCCTGACACTTTCCCTGGCTAAGGCCCTGAACTTCTCCTAAGTCAGGCCCGCCTACTGTCCCTAACAATGGCCCTGACACTACACCTAACTGAGGCCCTGACATGATACTTAACAAAGGCTTTGTTGCTAGTCCAAACTAAAGCCCTAAAACTGGTCCTAAATAAGGCCTTGACACTAATCCTAACTCAGGCCCTAAAACTGTCCCTAACTAGGTCTCAGACAGTACACCTAAATCAGACCCTGACACTGTCCCTAAGCAAGGCCCTGACACTACTCCTAACTCAGTCCCTTACACTGTACCTAACAAAGTCTCTGATGCTAGGCCTAACTTAGGCCCTGACACTGCCTCTAACTAAGGCCCTGCTGCCGTCAATATCTGAACACCTGATATTATCCTGAGCTAATAGCCTGACCCATGTCTTACCAAGGGCCTGAAACTTTCCCAAAGTAAGTCCTGACACTGTCCCTAAGTGAGGCCTTGAGGCTATCCCTAACGGAGGCCCTGATAATAGCTTTAACGAAGACCCTAATGCTGATCCTACAGAGGCCTTTATGCTGCTCCTAAGTCATGCCCTGATACTGTCCCTTACTCAGGCCCTAAAGATAGGCCTCACTTAAGCCCTGTTGCTGTACCTCAGTTAGGCTCTGACGCTGTCCGTACATCAAGCCCTGGCGCTTGTCCTGATTAAGGCGCTCACGCTGCTGCTAACTAAGGCCCTGATGCTCTCAATAACTAAGGTCTTCTCGTTATCCCTTGGTCATTTCCTTTCACTATCTCTGGCCTGGGACCTGACTCTGTCCCGAGATAATCTCCTGCATCTTCTGCTAACTGAAACCCTAATGCTCTCCCTAACTAAGGCCCTGACTACTCCTAACGAAGGCCATGACACTGAATCTAACAAAGGCCCGGAATCTGTCCTTAATATAGGCCCTGCTGCCAGCAATAACTAAAATCCTGACACTCTCCTGAGCTAATATCCTGACTCATTTCTCACCAAGGTCCTGACACTGTCCCTAAGAAAGCCCTGTCGCTGTCTTTAAGCGAAGACCTGAGGCTGTCTGTAACTCAGACCCTGAAGCTTTCCCTAACTGAGGCCTTGACGCTGTGACTAACTTGGGCTCCGGTCATGTCTTTAACTAAGAGCCTAAAGCTGATCCAACAAAGGCACTGGTTCTGCTCCTAAGTCGTTTCCTGACAGTGTCCCCAGCTAAGGGCCTGACATTAGGCCTCACTCAGGCCCTGTCGCTCTCCCTAAGTCAGGCCCTGATGCTGTGCCTACCTGAAGCCCTAACACTGCTTCTGAATAAGTCCCTGAGAGTCTCAGTAACAAAGGTCTTCACACTCTCCTTAGGTCATTTCCTGACACGATTCCAAGCCTTTACCCTAACCCTGTCCCGAGCTAATGTCCTACCTCTTAAGCTAACAAAAGACCTTATGCTGTGCCTAATTCAGGCACTGAATTTAGTCCCAAGGCCGCTAGACTGTCCCTAACTCGGCTCGATGCCCTTATCGTCACAATGTTCCATGACCACTGTCATCACAATGCTCCACGCCCTTGTCATCACAATGCTCCATAACCCCTGTCATCACAATGCTCCATGACCTTTGTCATCGCAATGCTACATGCCATTGTCCTCGCAATGCTCCATGCCCTTATCATCACAATGCTCAATGACCCTTGTCTAAAATGCTACATGTCTGTGAAATCACAAAGCTCCATGCCCCCTGTCATCACAAGTCTCCATGACTCTTGTCATCACAATGCTCCATGACCCTTGTCATCACAATGCTCCATGATCCTTGTAATCAAAATGCTCCTTGACCCTTTCTTCACAATGTTACAGTACCCCTTTCTTCACAATGCTCCATGCCGCTGGTCACCACAATGCTCCATGACTTCTGTCATCACAATGCTCCATGTCTCTTGTCATTGAAATGCTCCATGGCCCCTGTCATCACAATGCTGCATGATGCTTATAATCTCAATGCTCCATGGTCCTCGTCATCACAAATCTCCACGCATTTGTCATCACAATGCTCCATGACCCCTGTCATCCCAATGCTCCATAGCACTTTTCATCACAATGCTACATGACCACTTTTATCACAATGTTCCATGACCACTTTAATCACAGTGCTCCATGACCACTTTCATCACAATGCCCCATGACCCCTGTAATCAAAATGCTCCATGGCCCTTGTCACCACAATACTCCAGGACCCGTCATCACAATTCTCCATGGCCCTTGTCATCACAATGCTCCATGGCGCTTGTCATCACAATGATCCAGAGCCTTAGTGATTGAGTTGGTAGTAGTATCATTGCCTCAGTTAGGGACACTGTCATTGCCTGAATTGGGAGTAGTGCCAGTGCCTTAGTTAGAGACAGCGCCAGTGCTTGCATTGGGAGTAGTGTCAGGGCCATAGTTAGGGACAGTGTCAGTGGCTGAGATGGGAATAGTGTCAGGGCCTTAGTTACGGACATTGTCAGTGCCTAAGTTGGGATTTTTGTCAGGGTCTTTATTATGGACAGTGTCAGGTCCTGAGATAAGAGTAGTGTCAAGGTCTTAATTTGGAAGAGTGTCAGTGTCTCAGTTTGGAGTAGTGTCAGACCCTTAGTTATTAACAGCATCAGTGCCTGAGTTGGGAGTAGTGACATGGCTTAAATTATGGACAGTGTCAGGGTCTGAGTTAGGAATAGTCTCAGGACCTTAGTTAGGGACAGTGTCAGTGACTGTGTTAGGAATAGTGTCAGGGCCTAGGTTAGGAGTAGTCTGAGACCGGTAGTTAGGAACAGTGTCAGGGCCTGAGTTGTGAGTACTTTCAGGGCCTTAGTTAGAGAAAGTGTCAGTGCTGGAGTTGGGAGTTATGTCAGGGCCTTAGTTAGGGACAGTGTAAGTGCGTGAGTTGGGAGTAGTGTCAGGGCCTAGTTAGGAACAGGGTCAATGCCTGAGTTGTGAGTAGTTTCAGGGCCTTAGTTAGAGAAAGTGTCAGTGCCGGAGTTGGGAATTATGTCAGGGCCTTAGTTAGGGACAGTGTCAGTGCCTGAGTTGTGACTAGTGTCAGGGCCTAGTTATGGAGAGTGTCAGTGCCTGAGTTGGAAGTAGTGTCAGGGCATTAGGGACAGTGTCAGTGGCTGCGATGGGAGTAGTGTCAGGGTCTTAGTTAGGGAGAGTGTCAGTGCCTGAGTTGGGAATAGTCTCAGGGTCTTTTTTGGGGACAGCATCAGGGCATGAGTTAAAAGTAGTGTCAAGGCCTTAGTTAGGGAGAGTGTCAGTGCCTGTGTTGGGAGTAGTATCAGGCCCTTCGTTAGGGACAGTGTCAGGGTCTGAGGTAGAAGTAGTCTCAGGGCCTTAGTTAGGTAGCGTGTCAGTGCCTAAGTAATTAGTAGTGTGAGGGCCTTAGTTAGGGACAGTGTCAATGCCTGTGTTGGGAGTAGTGTCAAGGCCTTACTTAGGGACAGCGTCAGTGACTGAGTAAGGAGTAGTGTGATGGCCGTAGTTAGGGACACTCTCAGTGCCAGAGTTGGGGGTAGTGGCAGGTCTTTGTTAGAGACTGTGCCAGGGCGTGAGTTAAGAGTAGCGTCAAGTCCTTAGTTAGGGACAGTGTTAGTGCCTGAGTTGAGAGTAATGTCAAGGCTTTAGTTAGGGACAAAGTCAGTGCCTAGTTTGGGAGTAGTGTTAGGGCCTTAGGGACAGTGTCAGTGCCTGATTTGGGAGTACTGTCAGGGCGTATTTCGGGACAGTCTCAGTGCCTATTTTGGGAGTAGTGTCACGGCCGTAGTTAGTGACATTGTCAGTGCCTGAGTAAGGAGTAGTGTCCGAGCCTTAGTTAGGGACAGTGTCAGTTGCTTAGTTAGGAGTAGTGTCAGTGCCTGAGTCAGGAGTAGAGTCAGGGCTTAAGTTAAGGACAGTGTCATTGCTTGAGATAGGAGTAGTGTCAGGGCCTTAGTTAGGGACATTGTCAGGGCATGATTTAGGAGTTGTGTTAGGGCGTGAGCTATGAAGAGTGTCAGGGCCTTAGTTAGTGACAGTGTCAGTGCTGAGTTTGGAGTAGTATCAGGGCCTTAGATAGAGACAGTGTTAGGGCCTGAGTTAGGTGTATGTCAGGGCCTTAGTTAGGGACTGTGTCAGTGCCTGATTTAGGAGTAGTGTCAGAGGCTTTGTTAGGGACAGTGTCAGGGCCTGAGTTAAGAGTAGTGTCACAGCTTTAGTTAGGACCAGTGTCAGGGCCTTAGTTAAGTCCAACATCAGCGCCTATGATAGGAATCAGATCAGGACCTGTGTTCCAGGTAATGTCAGGGCCTTATTTAAGAACAGTGTCAGGGCCTGAGTCCTGACTTACTCCTTACTCTCCTCACTAAGGACTTTGGACACTACTGCTAATTCAGGCCCTGATATTGTCCCTAACTAAGGTCCTGACACTTTCCTTGGCTAAGGCCCTGAACTTCTCCTAAGTCAGGCCCTCATACTGTCCCTAACAATGGCCCTGACACTACACCTACCTGACGCCCCGACATGATACCTAACAAAGGCTTTGTTGCTAGTCCAAACTAAAGCCCTAAAATTGGTCCTAAATAAGGCCTTGACACTAATCCTAACTCAGGCCCTAAAACTGTCCCTAACTAAGGCCCTGATAGTATGCCTAACTCAGGCCCTCATACGATTCCTAACAATGGCTCTGATGCTAGTCCAAACTAAGGCCCTGAAATTGGTCCTAAATAAGGCCTTGACACTAATCCTAACTCAGGCCCTAGCACTGTCCCTAACTAGGTCTCAGACAGTACACCTAAATCAGACCCTGACACTGTCCCTAAGCAAGGCCCTGACACTACTCTTAACTCAGTCCCTTACACTGTACCTAACAAAGTCTCTGATGCTAGGCCTAACTCAGGCCCTGAAACCGTCTGTAACTAAGACCCTGCTGCCATCACTATCAAAAGTCCTGACATTATCCTGAGCTAATATCCTGACCTATGTCTTTCCAAGGTCCTGAAACTGTCCCAAAGTAAGCCCTGATGCTGTCCCTAAGTGAAGACCTGAGGCTGTCCCTAACTCAGGCCCTGAAGCTTTCCTGAACTGAAGCCTTGAAGCTGTGACTAATTCAGGCCCTGATCATGTACCTAACGAAGACCTTAATGCTGATCCAGCAAAGACGCTGATGCTGCTCCAAAGTCATGCCCTGAAAGTGTGCCCAGCTAAGGGCCTGATGCTAAGCCTCACTCAGGCCCTGTCGCTCTCCCTAAGTCAGGCCCTGACACTGTCACTAACTAAGGCCCTGACTCTACTCCTAATTCAGTCCCGTACATTGTATCTAACAAAGGCTCTGATGCTAGTCGTAACTCAGGGCCTGACACTGTCTCTAACTAAGGGCTGCTGCCATCAACATCTAAAGTCCTGACATTATCCGGAGCTAATAACCTGACCCATGTCTTACCAAGGTCCTGAAACTGTCCCAAAGTAAGCCCTGACGCTGTCCCTAAGTGAGGCCCTGAAGCTTTCCCTACCTAACTCAGGCCTTGATGCTGTGACTAACTCAGACCCTGATCATGTCTTTAACTAAGACCCTAAGGCTGATCCAACAGAAGCCCTGATGCTGCTCCTAAGTCATGCCCCGATAGTGTCCCCCACTAAGTGTCTGATGCTAGGCCTCACTCAAACCCTAACGCTCTCCCTAAGTCAGGCTCTGATGCTCTCCCTACCTGAAGCCCTAACACTGGTTCTGAATAAGGCCCTGAGAGTCTCCGTAACAAAGGTCTTCACACTTTCCTTAGGTCATTTCCTGACACTATCCCTAGATGTTAAACTGACACGGTCACTAGCTAATGTCCTGCCTCTTATGCTAACTGAAGCCCTTAGGCTGTGCCTACCTCAGGCACTGAATTTAGTCCCAAGACCATGAAACTGTCCCGAACTAAGGCCTAGATGCTCGCCCTACATCCGGCCCTGACACTGTCCCTAACTAAGGCCCTAACACTATTGCTAACTGAGGATCTGACACTGGACCTATCAGAGGCCCTCTACTCCTAACTAACGCCTTGAAACTTTCCCTAACGTAGGCGCTGCTACCATCAATATCTAAAGTCCTGACATTATCCTGAGCTAATATCCTGACCCATGTCTTACCAAGGTCCTGAAACTCTCCCAACGTTAGCCCTGACACTGTCCCTAAGTGAGGCCCTGAGGCTGTCCCTCACAGAGGTCCTGATAATGTCTTTAACTAAACTCTAATGCTGATCTTACAGAGACCCTTATGTTGATCCTATGTCATGCCCTGACGCTGTCCGTAGCTAAGGCCCTGACTCTAGGCATCACTCAGGCCCTGTCGCTCTCCCTACGTCAGGCTAAGACTCTGTCCCTACCTGAAGCCCGGACACTGGGCCTAAATTAGGCACTGATGCTCTAATTAGCTATGGTCTTGACACTATCCCTAGGTCATTTCCTGACACTATCCCTAGATCTTAACCTAAACTTGTCTTTAGCTATTGTCGAGCCTCTTATGCTAAGTAAATCCCTGATGCTGTCTCTAACTAAGAGCCTGAAATTAGTCCCGAGGCCGTCAACCTGTCCCTAACTGAGGTTGGAGGCTCATCCTAACTGAGGCGCTGACACTGTCCCTAACTAAAGCCCTGACACTACACCTAACTCAGTCCCTGACACTGTACTTTACAAGGGCTCTGATGCTAGTCCTAACTCAGGCCCTGACACTGTCTCTAAGTAAGGCTCAGAATTTGCCCCTAATATAGGCCCTGCTGTCAGCAATAACTAAAAACTGGACACTAGCCTGAGCTAATATCCTGACATATTTCTAACCAAGGTGCTGACACTGTCCCTAAGAAAGCCCTGTCGCTGTCCCTATGTTAAGAACTGAGGCTGTCCCTAACTCAGGTCCTGAAGCTTTCCCTAACTGAGGCCTTGAAGCTGTGACTAAGTCAGGCCCTGATCATATCTGTAACAAAGACGCTAAGGCTGATCCAACAGAGGCGCTGATTCTGTTCCTAAGTCATACCCTGACAGTATCCTCAGCTAAGGGCCAGACGCTAGGCCTCACTCAGGCCCTGTCGCTCTCCCTAAGTCAGGCTCTGATGCTGTCCCTACCTGAAGCCCTGACACTGGTTCTAAATAAGGATCTGATACTCTCAGTAACTAAGGTTTTGACACTATGCTTAGGTCCTTTCCTGACACTATCCCTAGACCATAACCTGACCCTGTCCCTAGCAAATGTCGTGCCTCTTATGCTAACTACAGCCCTGCTGCTGTCCTTAACTAAGGGCCTAAAATTACTCTCGAGGCTGTGACCCTGTCCGTACCTAAGGCCTCGATGTTCGTCCTAATTCAGGGCCTGACACTGTCCCTAACTAAGGCCCTGCTGCCGTCAGTATCTAAAGTCCTGACACTATCCTGAGCTAATTTCTTGACCCATCTCTTACCAAGGTCCTGAAACTGTCCCTAAGGAAGCCCTGATGCTGTCTCTAAGTGAGGCCTTGAGGCTGTCCCTAACAGAGGCCCTGATAATATCTTTCACATAGCCCCTGAGGCTGATCCTACCGGGGCTCTTAGGCTGCTCCTAAGTCATGCCCTGACACTGTCTCTAGCTAAGGCCCTGACGCTAGGCCTCACTCAGGCCCTGTCCCACTCCCTAAGTCAGGCTCTGACGCTGTTCCTACCCGAAGCCCTGACACTCACTGCTCCTAAATTAGGTCCTGATGTGCTAAGTAACTAAGGTCTTGACACTATCCCTAGGTCATTTCCTGACACTCTCCCTAGACCTTAACCTAACCTTCTCTTTAGCTAATGTCGAGATTAGCTAAAGAGATTCTTTAGAACGAGATTCTTTCATCTTCTGAATATAGTTTTCTTCAAAACATAATTTTTATAGTGTTACTAACTTTAAACACAATGTACTCAACTGCTGTGGGATATTCCTTCATAGGAGCGTGCATGGTTCACTTCTGCATCTGCTTGTGGTGGTGTTCAGGTTGCTTTCAGCTGTAGATCCCCTTATGCTAGCTAAATCCCTGATTCTGTCCCTAAATGAGGCCCTGAATTTAGGTCCGAGGCCGTGAACCTGTCCCTAACTGAGGCCTGGAGGCTCGTCCTAATGCAGGCCCTGACACTGTCCCCAACTAAGGCTCTGACACTACACCTAACTCATTCACTGACACTGTACCTAACAAAGTCTCTGATGCTAGTCCTAACTTAGGCCCTGACACTGCCTCTAACTACGGCCCTGCTGCCGTCAATATCTGAACACCTGATATTATCCTGAGCTAATAGCCTGACCCATGTCTTACCAAGGGCCTGAAACTTTCCCAAAGTAAGCCCTGACGCTGTCCCTAAGTGAGGCCTTGAGGCTATCCATAATGGAGGCCCTGATAATAGCTTTAACGAAGACCCTAATGCTGATCCTACAGAGGCCTTTATGCTGCTCCTAAGTCATGCCCTGATACTGTCCCTTACTCAGGCCCTAAAGATAGGCCTCACTTAGGCCCTGTTGCTGTACCTCAGTTAGGCTCTGACGCTGTCCGTACATCAAGTCCTGGCGCTGGTCCTGATTAAGGCTCTCACGCTGCTGCTAACTAAGGCCCTGATGCTCTCAATAACTAAGGTCTTCTCGTTATCCCTTGGTCATTTCCTTTCACTATCTCTGGCCTGGGACCTGACTCTGTCCCGAGATAATCTCCTGCATCTTCTGCTAACTGAAACCCTAATGCTCTCCCTAACTAAGGCCCTGACTACTCCTAACGAAGGCCATGACACTGAATCTAACAAAGGCCCGGAATCTGTCCTTAATATAGGCCCTGCTGCCAGCAATAACTAAAATCCTGACACTCTCCTGAGCTAATATCCTGACTCATTTCTAACCAAGGTCCTGACACTGACCCTAAGAAAGCCCTGTCGCTGTCTTTAAGTGAAGACCTGAGGCTGTCTGTAACTCAGACCCTGAAGCTTTCCCTAACTGAGACCTTGACGCTGTGACTAACTTGGGCTCCGGTCATGTCTTTAACTAAGAGCCTAAAGCTGATCCAACAAAGGCACTGGTTCTGCTCCTAAGTTATTTCCTGACAGTGTCCCCAGCTAAGGGCCTGACATTAGGCCTCACTCAGGCCCTGTCGCTCTCCCTAAGTCAGGCCCTGATGCTGTGCCTACCTGAAGCCCTAACACTGCTTCTGAATAAGTCCCTGAGAGTCTCAGTAACAAAGGTCTTCACACTCTCCTTAGGTCATTTCCTGACACGATTCCAAGCCTTTACCCTAACCCTGTCCCGAGCTAATGTCCTACCTCTTAAGCTAACAAAAGACCTTATGCTGTGCCTAATTCAGGCACTGAATTTAGTCCCAAGGCCGCTAGACTGTCCCTAACTCGGCTCGATGCCCTTATCGTCACAATGTTCCATGACCACTGTCATCACAATGCTCCACGCCCTTGTCATCACAATGCTCCATAACCCCTGTCATCACAATGCTCCATGACCTTTGTCATCGCAATGCTACATGCCATTGTCCTCGCAATGCTCCATGCCCTTATCATCACAATGCTCCATGACCCCTTTCATCACAATGCTCCATGACCCTTGTCTAAAATGCTACATGTCTGTGAAATCACAAAGCTCCATGCCCCCTGTCATCACAAGTCTCCATGACTCTTGTCATCACAATGCTCCATGACCCTTGTCATCACAATGCTCCATGATCCTTGTAATCAAAATGCTCCTTGACCCTTTCTTCACAATGTTACAGTACCCCTTTCTTCACAATGCTCCATGCCGCTGGTCACCACAATGCTCCATGACTTCTGTCATCACAATGCTCCATGTCCCTTGTCATTAAAATGCTCCATGGCCCCTGTCATCACAATGCTGCAGGATCCTTATAATCTCAATGCTCCATGGTCCTCGTCATCACAAATCTCCACGCATTTGTCATCACAATGCTCCATGACCCCTGTCATCCCAATGCTCCATAGCACTTTTCATCACAATGCTACCTAACCACTTTTATCACAATGTTCCATGACCACTTTAATCACAGTGCTCCATGACCACTTTCATCACAATGCCCCATGACACCTGAAATCAAAATGCTCCATGGCCCTTGTCGCCACAATGCTCCAGGACCCGTCATCACAATTCTCCATGGCCCTTGTCATCACAATGCTCCATGGCGCTTGTCATCACAATGATCCAGAGCCTTAGTGCTTGAGTTGGGAGTAGTATCATTGCCTCAGTTAGGGACACTGTCATTGCCTGAATTGGGAGTAGTGTCAGAGTCTTACTTAGGGACAGCGCCAGGGCGAGCTGGGAGTAGTGCCAGTGCCTTAGTTAGGGACAGCACCAGTGCTTGCGTTGGGAGTAGTGTCAGGGCCATAGTTAGGGACAGTGTCAGTGGCTGAGATGGGAATAGTGTCAGGGCCTTAGTTACGGACATTGTCAGTGCCTAAGTTGGGATTTTTGTCAGGGTCTTTATTATGGACAGTGTCAGGGCCTGAGTTAAGAGTAGTGTCAAGGCCTTAATTTGGAAGAGTGTCAGTGTCTCAGTTTGGAGTAGTGTCAGACCCTTAGTTAGGAACAGCGTCAGTGCCTGAGTTGGGAGTAGTGACATGGCCTAAGTTATGGACAGTGTCAGGGTCTGAGGTAGAAATAGTCTCAGGACCTTAGTTAGGGACAGTGTCAGTGACTGTGTTAGGAATAGTGTCAGGGCCTAAGTTAGGAGTAGTCTGAGACCGGTAGTTAGGAACAGTGTCAGGGCCTGAGTTGTGAGTAGCTTCAGGGCCTTAGTTAGAGAAAGTGTCAGTGCCGGGTTTGGGAGTTATGTCAGGGCCTTAGTTAGGGACAGTGTCAGTGCCTGAGTTGGGAGTAGTGTCAGGGCCTAGTTAGGGACAGGGTCAGTGCCTGAGTTGTGAGTAGTTTCAGGGCCTTAGTTAGGGAAAGTGTCAGTGCCGGAGTTGGGAGTTATGTCAGGGCCTTAGATAGGGACAGTGTCAGTGCCTGAGTTGGCAGTAGTGTCGGGTCCTAGTTAGGGACAGGGTCAGTGCCTGAGTTGGGAGTAGTTTCAGGGCCTTAGTTAGAGAAAGTGTCAGTGCCGGAGTTGGGAGTTATGTCAGGGCCTTAGTTAGGGACAGTGTCAGGGCCTGAGTTGGGAGTAGTGTCAGGGCCTAGTTAGGGACAGTGTCAGTGCCTGAGTTGGAAGTAGTGTCAGGGCATTAGGGACAGTGTCAGTGGCTGCGACGGGAATAGTGTCAGGGTCTTAGTTAGGGAGAGTGTCAGTGCCTGAGTTGGGAATAGTCTCAGGGTCTTTTTTGTGGACAGCATCAGGGCATGAGTTAAAAGTAGTGTCAAGGCCTTAGTTAGGGAGTGTGTCAGTGCCTGTGTTGGGAGTAGTATCAGGCCCTTCGTTAGGGACAGTGTCAGGGTCTGAGGTAGAAATAGTCTCAGGGCCTTAGTTAGGTAGCGTGTCAATGCCTAAGTAAGTAGTAGTGTGAGGGCCTTAGTTAGGGACAGTGTCAATGCCTGTGTTGGGAGTAGTGTCAGAGACTTAGTAAGGGACAGCGTCAGTGCCTGCGTTGGGAGTAGTGTCAGGGCCTTACTTAGGGACAGCGTCAGTGCCTGAGTTAGGAGTAGTGTGATGGCCGTAGTTAGGGACACTCTCAGTGCCAGAGTTGGGGGTAGTGGCAGGCCTTTGTTAGGGACTGTGCCAGGGCCTGAGTTAAGAGTAGTGTCAAGTCCTTAGTTAGGGAAAGTGTTAGTGCCTGAGTTGAGAGTAATGTCAAGGCCTTAGTTAGGGACAATGTCAGTGCCTAGTTTGGGAGTAGTGTCAGGGCCTTAGTTAGGGACAGTGTCAGTGCCTGAGTTGGGAGTACTGTCAGGGAGTATTTAGGGACAGTCTCAATGCCTATTTTGGGAGTAGTGTCACGGCCTTAGTTAGTGACATTGTCAGTGCCTGAGTAAGGAGTAATGTCCGGGCCTTAGTTAGGGACAGTGTCAGTTGCTTAGTTAGGAGTAGCATCACGGCCTAAGTTAGGGCCAGTGTCAGTGCCTGAGTCAGGAGTAGAGTCAGGGCCTAAGTTAGGGACAATGTCATTGCTTGAGATAGGAGTAGTGTCAGGGCCTTAGTTAGGGACATTGTCAGGGCATGATTTAGGAGATGTGTTAGGGCGTGAGCTATGAATAGTGTCAGGGCCTTAGTTAGTGACAGTGTCAGTGCTGAGTTTGGAGTAGTATCAGGGACTTAGTTAGAGACAGTGTCAGGGCCTGAGTTAGGTGTATGTCAGGGCCTTAGTTAGGGACAGTGTCAGAGCCTGATTTAGGAGTAGTGTCAGAGGCTTTGTTAGGGACAGTGTCAGGGCCTGAGTTAAGAGTAGTGTCACAGCTTTAGTTAGGACCAGTGTCAGGGCCTTAGTTAACTCCAACATCAGCGCCTGTGATAGGAATCAGATCAGGACCTGTGTTCCAGGTAATGTCAGGGCCTTACTTAAGAACAGTGTCAGGGCCTGAGTCCTGACTTACTCCTTACTCTCCTCACTAAGGACTTTGGACACTACTGCTAATTCAGGCCCTGATAATGTCCCTAACTAAGGCCCTGACACTTTCCCTGGCTAAGGCCCTGAACTTCTCCTAAGTCAGGCCCGCCTACTGTCCCTAACAATGGCCCTGACACTACACCTAACTGAGGCCCTGACATGATACTTAACAAAGGCTTTGTTGCTAGTCCAAACTAAAGCCCTAAAACTGGTCCTAAATAAGGCCTTGACACTAATCCTAACTCAGGCCCTAAAACTGTCCCTAACTAGGTCTCAGACAGTACACCTAAATCAGACCCTGACACTGTCCCTAAGCAAGGCCCTGACACTACTCCTAACTCAGTCCCTTACACTGTACCTAACAAAGTCTCTGATGCTAGGCCTAACTTAGGCCCTGACACTGCCTCTAACTAAGGCCCTGCTGCCGTCAATATCTGAACACCTGATATTATCCTGAGCTAATAGCCTGACCCATGTCTTACCAAGGGCCTGAAACTTTCCCAAAGTAAGTCCTGACACTGTCCCTAAGTGAGGCCTTGAGGCTATCCCTAACGGAGGCCCTGATAATAGCTTTAACGAAGACCCTAATGCTGATCCTACAGAGGCCTTTATGCTGCTCCTAAGTCATGCCCTGATACTGTCCCTTACTCAGGCCCTAAAGATAGGCCTCACTTAAGCCCTGTTGCTGTACCTCAGTTAGGCTCTGACGCTGTCCGTACATCAAGCCCTGGCGCTTGTCCTGATTAAGGCGCTCACGCTGCTGCTAACTAAGGCCCTGATGCTCTCAATAACTAAGGTCTTCTCGTTATCCCTTGGTCATTTCCTTTCACTATCTCTGGCCTGGGACCTGACTCTGTCCCGAGATAATCTCCTGCATCTTCTGCTAACTGAAACCCTAATGCTCTCCCTAACTAAGGCCCTGACTACTCCTAACGAAGGCCATGACACTGAATCTAACAAAGGCCCGGAATCTGTCCTTAATATAGGCCCTGCTGCCAGCAATAACTAAAATCCTGACACTCTCCTGAGCTAATATCCTGACTCATTTCTCACCAAGGTCCTGACACTGTCCCTAAGAAAGCCCTGTCGCTGTCTTTAAGCGAAGACCTGAGGCTGTCTGTAACTCAGACCCTGAAGCTTTCCCTAACTGAGGCCTTGACGCTGTGACTAACTTGGGCTCCGGTCATGTCTTTAACTAAGAGCCTAAAGCTGATCCAACAAAGGCACTGGTTCTGCTCCTAAGTCGTTTCCTGACAGTGTCCCCAGCTAAGGGCCTGACATTAGGCCTCACTCAGGCCCTGTCGCTCTCCCTAAGTCAGGCCCTGATGCTGTGCCTACCTGAAGCCCTAACACTGCTTCTGAATAAGTCCCTGAGAGTCTCAGTAACAAAGGTCTTCACACTCTCCTTAGGTCATTTCCTGACACGATTCCAAGCCTTTACCCTAACCCTGTCCCGAGCTAATGTCCTACCTCTTAAGCTAACAAAAGACCTTATGCTGTGCCTAATTCAGGCACTGAATTTAGTCCCAAGGCCGCTAGACTGTCCCTAACTCGGCTCGATGCCCTTATCGTCACAATGTTCCATGACCACTGTCATCACAATGCTCCACGCCCTTGTCATCACAATGCTCCATAACCCCTGTCATCACAATGCTCCATGACCTTTGTCATCGCAATGCTACATGCCATTGTCCTCGCAATGCTCCATGCCCTTATCATCACAATGCTCAATGACCCTTGTCTAAAATGCTACATGTCTGTGAAATCACAAAGCTCCATGCCCCCTGTCATCACAAGTCTCCATGACTCTTGTCATCACAATGCTCCATGACCCTTGTCATCACAATGCTCCATGATCCTTGTAATCAAAATGCTCCTTGACCCTTTCTTCACAATGTTACAGTACCCCTTTCTTCACAATGCTCCATGCCGCTGGTCACCACAATGCTCCATGACTTCTGTCATCACAATGCTCCATGTCTCTTGTCATTGAAATGCTCCATGGCCCCTGTCATCACAATGCTGCATGATGCTTATAATCTCAATGCTCCATGGTCCTCGTCATCACAAATCTCCACGCATTTGTCATCACAATGCTCCATGACCCCTGTCATCCCAATGCTCCATAGCACTTTTCATCACAATGCTACATGACCACTTTTATCACAATGTTCCATGACCACTTTAATCACAGTGCTCCATGACCACTTTCATCACAATGCCCCATGACCCCTGTAATCAAAATGCTCCATGGCCCTTGTCACCACAATACTCCAGGACCCGTCATCACAATTCTCCATGGCCCTTGTCATCACAATGCTCCATGGCGCTTGTCATCACAATGATCCAGAGCCTTAGTGATTGAGTTGGTAGTAGTATCATTGCCTCAGTTAGGGACACTGTCATTGCCTGAATTGGGAGTAGTGCCAGTGCCTTAGTTAGAGACAGCGCCAGTGCTTGCATTGGGAGTAGTGTCAGGGCCATAGTTAGGGACAGTGTCAGTGGCTGAGATGGGAATAGTGTCAGGGCCTTAGTTACGGACATTGTCAGTGCCTAAGTTGGGATTTTTGTCAGGGTCTTTATTATGGACAGTGTCAGGTCCTGAGATAAGAGTAGTGTCAAGGTCTTAATTTGGAAGAGTGTCAGTGTCTCAGTTTGGAGTAGTGTCAGACCCTTAGTTATTAACAGCATCAGTGCCTGAGTTGGGAGTAGTGACATGGCTTAAATTATGGACAGTGTCAGGGTCTGAGTTAGGAATAGTCTCAGGACCTTAGTTAGGGACAGTGTCAGTGACTGTGTTAGGAATAGTGTCAGGGCCTAGGTTAGGAGTAGTCTGAGACCGGTAGTTAGGAACAGTGTCAGGGCCTGAGTTGTGAGTACTTTCAGGGCCTTAGTTAGAGAAAGTGTCAGTGCTGGAGTTGGGAGTTATGTCAGGGCCTTAGTTAGGGACAGTGTAAGTGCGTGAGTTGGGAGTAGTGTCAGGGCCTAGTTAGGAACAGGGTCAATGCCTGAGTTGTGAGTAGTTTCAGGGCCTTAGTTAGAGAAAGTGTCAGTGCCGGAGTTGGGAATTATGTCAGGGCCTTAGTTAGGGACAGTGTCAGTGCCTGAGTTGTGACTAGTGTCAGGGCCTAGTTATGGAGAGTGTCAGTGCCTGAGTTGGAAGTAGTGTCAGGGCATTAGGGACAGTGTCAGTGGCTGCGATGGGAGTAGTGTCAGGGTCTTAGTTAGGGAGAGTGTCAGTGCCTGAGTTGGGAATAGTCTCAGGGTCTTTTTTGGGGACAGCATCAGGGCATGAGTTAAAAGTAGTGTCAAGGCCTTAGTTAGGGAGAGTGTCAGTGCCTGTGTTGGGAGTAGTATCAGGCCCTTCGTTAGGGACAGTGTCAGGGTCTGAGGTAGAAGTAGTCTCAGGGCCTTAGTTAGGTAGCGTGTCAGTGCCTAAGTAATTAGTAGTGTGAGGGCCTTAGTTAGGGACAGTGTCAATGCCTGTGTTGGGAGTAGTGTCAAGGCCTTACTTAGGGACAGCGTCAGTGACTGAGTAAGGAGTAGTGTGATGGCCGTAGTTAGGGACACTCTCAGTGCCAGAGTTGGGGGTAGTGGCAGGTCTTTGTTAGAGACTGTGCCAGGGCGTGAGTTAAGAGTAGCGTCAAGTCCTTAGTTAGGGACAGTGTTAGTGCCTGAGTTGAGAGTAATGTCAAGGCTTTAGTTAGGGACAAAGTCAGTGCCTAGTTTGGGAGTAGTGTTAGGGCCTTAGGGACAGTGTCAGTGCCTGATTTGGGAGTACTGTCAGGGCGTATTTCGGGACAGTCTCAGTGCCTATTTTGGGAGTAGTGTCACGGCCGTAGTTAGTGACATTGTCAGTGCCTGAGTAAGGAGTAGTGTCCGAGCCTTAGTTAGGGACAGTGTCAGTTGCTTAGTTAGGAGTAGTGTCAGTGCCTGAGTCAGGAGTAGAGTCAGGGCTTAAGTTAAGGACAGTGTCATTGCTTGAGATAGGAGTAGTGTCAGGGCCTTAGTTAGGGACATTGTCAGGGCATGATTTAGGAGTTGTGTTAGGGCGTGAGCTATGAAGAGTGTCAGGGCCTTAGTTAGTGACAGTGTCAGTGCTGAGTTTGGAGTAGTATCAGGGCCTTAGATAGAGACAGTGTTAGGGCCTGAGTTAGGTGTATGTCAGGGCCTTAGTTAGGGACTGTGTCAGTGCCTGATTTAGGAGTAGTGTCAGAGGCTTTGTTAGGGACAGTGTCAGGGCCTGAGTTAAGAGTAGTGTCACAGCTTTAGTTAGGACCAGTGTCAGGGCCTTAGTTAAGTCCAACATCAGCGCCTATGATAGGAATCAGATCAGGACCTGTGTTCCAGGTAATGTCAGGGCCTTATTTAAGAACAGTGTCAGGGCCTGAGTCCTGACTTACTCCTTACTCTCCTCACTAAGGACTTTGGACACTACTGCTAATTCAGGCCCTGATATTGTCCCTAACTAAGGTCCTGACACTTTCCTTGGCTAAGGCCCTGAACTTCTCCTAAGTCAGGCCCTCATACTGTCCCTAACAATGGCCCTGACACTACACCTACCTGACGCCCCGACATGATACCTAACAAAGGCTTTGTTGCTAGTCCAAACTAAAGCCCTAAAATTGGTCCTAAATAAGGCCTTGACACTAATCCTAACTCAGGCCCTAAAACTGTCCCTAACTAAGGCCCTGATAGTATGCCTAACTCAGGCCCTCATACGATTCCTAACAATGGCTCTGATGCTAGTCCAAACTAAGGCCCTGAAATTGGTCCTAAATAAGGCCTTGACACTAATCCTAACTCAGGCCCTAGCACTGTCCCTAACTAGGTCTCAGACAGTACACCTAAATCAGACCCTGACACTGTCCCTAAGCAAGGCCCTGACACTACTCTTAACTCAGTCCCTTACACTGTACCTAACAAAGTCTCTGATGCTAGGCCTAACTCAGGCCCTGAAACCGTCTGTAACTAAGACCCTGCTGCCATCACTATCAAAAGTCCTGACATTATCCTGAGCTAATATCCTGACCTATGTCTTTCCAAGGTCCTGAAACTGTCCCAAAGTAAGCCCTGATGCTGTCCCTAAGTGAAGACCTGAGGCTGTCCCTAACTCAGGCCCTGAAGCTTTCCTGAACTGAAGCCTTGAAGCTGTGACTAATTCAGGCCCTGATCATGTACCTAACGAAGACCTTAATGCTGATCCAGCAAAGACGCTGATGCTGCTCCAAAGTCATGCCCTGAAAGTGTGCCCAGCTAAGGGCCTGATGCTAAGCCTCACTCAGGCCCTGTCGCTCTCCCTAAGTCAGGCCCTGACACTGTCACTAACTAAGGCCCTGACTCTACTCCTAATTCAGTCCCGTACATTGTATCTAACAAAGGCTCTGATGCTAGTCGTAACTCAGGGCCTGACACTGTCTCTAACTAAGGGCTGCTGCCATCAACATCTAAAGTCCTGACATTATCCGGAGCTAATAACCTGACCCATGTCTTACCAAGGTCCTGAAACTGTCCCAAAGTAAGCCCTGACGCTGTCCCTAAGTGAGGCCCTGAAGCTTTCCCTACCTAACTCAGGCCTTGATGCTGTGACTAACTCAGACCCTGATCATGTCTTTAACTAAGACCCTAAGGCTGATCCAACAGAAGCCCTGATGCTGCTCCTAAGTCATGCCCCGATAGTGTCCCCCACTAAGTGTCTGATGCTAGGCCTCACTCAAACCCTAACGCTCTCCCTAAGTCAGGCTCTGATGCTCTCCCTACCTGAAGCCCTAACACTGGTTCTGAATAAGGCCCTGAGAGTCTCCGTAACAAAGGTCTTCACACTTTCCTTAGGTCATTTCCTGACACTATCCCTAGATGTTAAACTGACACGGTCACTAGCTAATGTCCTGCCTCTTATGCTAACTGAAGCCCTTAGGCTGTGCCTACCTCAGGCACTGAATTTAGTCCCAAGACCATGAAACTGTCCCGAACTAAGGCCTAGATGCTCGCCCTACATCCGGCCCTGACACTGTCCCTAACTAAGGCCCTAACACTATTGCTAACTGAGGATCTGACACTGGACCTATCAGAGGCCCTCTACTCCTAACTAACGCCTTGAAACTTTCCCTAACGTAGGCGCTGCTACCATCAATATCTAAAGTCCTGACATTATCCTGAGCTAATATCCTGACCCATGTCTTACCAAGGTCCTGAAACTCTCCCAACGTTAGCCCTGACACTGTCCCTAAGTGAGGCCCTGAGGCTGTCCCTCACAGAGGTCCTGATAATGTCTTTAACTAAACTCTAATGCTGATCTTACAGAGACCCTTATGTTGATCCTATGTCATGCCCTGACGCTGTCCGTAGCTAAGGCCCTGACTCTAGGCATCACTCAGGCCCTGTCGCTCTCCCTACGTCAGGCTAAGACTCTGTCCCTACCTGAAGCCCGGACACTGGGCCTAAATTAGGCACTGATGCTCTAATTAGCTATGGTCTTGACACTATCCCTAGGTCATTTCCTGACACTATCCCTAGATCTTAACCTAAACTTGTCTTTAGCTATTGTCGAGCCTCTTATGCTAAGTAAATCCCTGATGCTGTCTCTAACTAAGAGCCTGAAATTAGTCCCGAGGCCGTCAACCTGTCCCTAACTGAGGTTGGAGGCTCATCCTAACTGAGGCGCTGACACTGTCCCTAACTAAAGCCCTGACACTACACCTAACTCAGTCCCTGACACTGTACTTTACAAGGGCTCTGATGCTAGTCCTAACTCAGGCCCTGACACTGTCTCTAAGTAAGGCTCAGAATTTGCCCCTAATATAGGCCCTGCTGTCAGCAATAACTAAAAACTGGACACTAGCCTGAGCTAATATCCTGACATATTTCTAACCAAGGTGCTGACACTGTCCCTAAGAAAGCCCTGTCGCTGTCCCTATGTTAAGAACTGAGGCTGTCCCTAACTCAGGTGCTGAAGCTTTCCCTAACTGAGGCCTTGAAGCTGTGACTAAGTCAGGCCCTGATCATATCTGTAACAAAGACGCTAAGGCTGATCCAACAGAGGCGCTGATTCTGTTCCTAAGTCATACCCTGACAGTATCCTCAGCTAAGGGCCAGACGCTAGGCCTCACTCAGGCCCTGTCGCTCTCCCTAAGTCAGGCTCTGATGCTGTCCCTACCTGAAGCCCTGACACTGGTTCTAAATAAGGATCTGATACTCTCAGTAACTAAGGTTTTGACACTATGCTTAGGTCCTTTCCTGACACTATCCCTAGACCATAACCTGACCCTGTCCCTAGCAAATGTCGTGCCTCTTATGCTAACTACAGCCCTGCTGCTGTCCTTAACTAAGGGCCTAAAATTACTCTCGAGGCTGTGACCCTGTCCGTACCTAAGGCCTCGATGTTCGTCCTAATTCAGGGCCTGACACTGTCCCTAACTAAGGCCCTGCTGCCGTCAGTATCTAAAGTCCTGACACTATCCTGAGCTAATTTCTTGACCCATCTCTTACCAAGGTCCTGAAACTGTCCCTAAGGAAGCCCTGATGCTGTCTCTAAGTGAGGCCTTGAGGCTGTCCCTAACAGAGGCCCTGATAATATCTTTCACATAGCCCCTGAGGCTGATCCTACCGGGGCTCTTAGGCTGCTCCTAAGTCATGCCCTGACACTGTCTCTAGCTAAGGCCCTGACGCTAGGCCTCACTCAGGCCCTGTCCCACTCCCTAAGTCAGGCTCTGACGCTGTTCCTACCCGAAGCCCTGACACTCACTGCTCCTAAATTAGGTCCTGATGTGCTAAGTAACTAAGGTCTTGACACTATCCCTAGGTCATTTCCTGACACTCTCCCTAGACCTTAACCTAACCTTCTCTTTAGCTAATGTCGAGATTAGCTAAAGAGATTCTTTAGAACGAGATTCTTTCATCTTCTGAATATAGTTTTCTTCAAAACATAATTTTTATAGTGTTACTAATTTTAAACAAAATGTACTCAACTGCTGTGGGATATTCCTTCATAGGAGCGTGCATGGTTCACTTCTGCATCTGCTTGTGGTGGTGTTCAGGTTGCTTTCAGCTGTAGATCCCCTTATGCTAGCTAAATCCCTGATTCTGTCCCTAAATGAGGCCCTGAATTTAGGTCCGAGGCCGTGAACCTGTCCCTAACTGAGGCCTGGAGGCTCGTCCTAATGCAGGCCCTGACACTGTCCCCAACTAAGGCTCTGACACTACACCTAACTCATTCACTGACACTGTACCTAACAAAGTCTCTGATGCTAGTCCTAACTTAGGCCCTGACACTGCCTCTAACTACGGCCCTGCTGCCGTCAATATCTGAACACCTGATATTATCCTGAGCTAATAGCCTGACCCATGTCTTACCAAGGGCCTGAAACTTTCCCAAAGTAAGCCCTGACGCTGTCCCTAAGTGAGGCCTTGAGGCTATCCATAATGGAGGCCCTGATAATAGCTTTAACGAAGACCCTAATGCTGATCCTACAGAGGCCTTTATGCTGCTCCTAAGTCATGCCCTGATACTGTCCCTTACTCAGGCCCTAAAGATAGGCCTCACTTAGGCCCTGTTGCTGTACCTCAGTTAGGCTCTGACGCTGTCCGTACATCAAGTCCTGGCGCTGGTCCTGATTAAGGCTCTCACGCTGCTGCTAACTAAGGCCCTGATGCTCTCAATAACTAAGGTCTTCTCGTTATCCCTTGGTCATTTCCTTTCACTATCTCTGGCCTGGGACCTGACTCTGTCCCGAGATAATCTCCTGCATCTTCTGCTAACTGAAACCCTAATGCTCTCCCTAACTAAGGCCCTGACTACTCCTAACGAAGGCCATGACACTGAATCTAACAAAGGCCCGGAATCTGTCCTTAATATAGGCCCTGCTGCCAGCAATAACTAAAATCCTGACACTCTCCTGAGCTAATATCCTGACTCATTTCTAACCAAGGTCCTGACACTGACCCTAAGAAAGCCCTGTCGCTGTCTTTAAGTGAAGACCTGAGGCTGTCTGTAACTCAGACCCTGAAGCTTTCCCTAACTGAGACCTTGACGCTGTGACTAACTTGGGCTCCGGTCATGTCTTTAACTAAGAGCCTAAAGCTGATCCAACAAAGGCACTGGTTCTGCTCCTAAGTTATTTCCTGACAGTGTCCCCAGCTAAGGGCCTGACATTAGGCCTCACTCAGGCCCTGTCGCTCTCCCTAAGTCAGGCCCTGATGCTGTGCCTACCTGAAGCCCTAACACTGCTTCTGAATAAGTCCCTGAGAGTCTCAGTAACAAAGGTCTTCACACTCTCCTTAGGTCATTTCCTGACACGATTCCAAGCCTTTACCCTAACCCTGTCCCGAGCTAATGTCCTACCTCTTAAGCTAACAAAAGACCTTATGCTGTGCCTAATTCAGGCACTGAATTTAGTCCCAAGGCCGCTAGACTGTCCCTAACTCGGCTCGATGCCCTTATCGTCACAATGTTCCATGACCACTGTCATCACAATGCTCCACGCCCTTGTCATCACAATGCTCCATAACCCCTGTCATCACAATGCTCCATGACCTTTGTCATCGCAATGCTACATGCCATTGTCCTCGCAATGCTCCATGCCCTTATCATCACAATGCTCCATGACCCCTTTCATCACAATGCTCCATGACCCTTGTCTAAAATGCTACATGTCTGTGAAATCACAAAGCTCCATGCCCCCTGTCATCACAAGTCTCCATGACTCTTGTCATCACAATGCTCCATGACCCTTGTCATCACAATGCTCCATGATCCTTGTAATCAAAATGCTCCTTGACCCTTTCTTCACAATGTTACAGTACCCCTTTCTTCACAATGCTCCATGCCGCTGGTCACCACAATGCTCCATGACTTCTGTCATCACAATGCTCCATGTCCCTTGTCATTAAAATGCTCCATGGCCCCTGTCATCACAATGCTGCAGGATCCTTATAATCTCAATGCTCCATGGTCCTCGTCATCACAAATCTCCACGCATTTGTCATCACAATGCTCCATGACCCCTGTCATCCCAATGCTCCATAGCACTTTTCATCACAATGCTACCTAACCACTTTTATCACAATGTTCCATGACCACTTTAATCACAGTGCTCCATGACCACTTTCATCACAATGCCCCATGACACCTGAAATCAAAATGCTCCATGGCCCTTGTCGCCACAATGCTCCAGGACCCGTCATCACAATTCTCCATGGCCCTTGTCATCACAATGCTCCATGGCGCTTGTCATCACAATGATCCAGAGCCTTAGTGCTTGAGTTGGGAGTAGTATCATTGCCTCAGTTAGGGACACTGTCATTGCCTGAATTGGGAGTAGTGTCAGAGTCTTAGTTAGGGACAGCGCCAGGGCGAGCTGGGAGTAGTGCCAGTGCCTTAGTTAGGGACAGCACCAGTGCTTGCGTTGGGAGTAGTGTCAGGGCCATAGTTAGGGACAGTGTCAGTGGCTGAGATGGGAATAGTGTCAGGGCCTTAGTTACGGACATTGTCAGTGCCTAAGTTGGGATTTTTGTCAGGGTCTTTATTATGGACAGTGTCAGGGCCTGAGTTAAGAGTAGTGTCAAGGCCTTAATTTGGAAGAGTGTCAGTGTCTCAGTTTGGAGTAGTGTCAGACCCTTAGTTAGGAACAGCGTCAGTGCCTGAGTTGGGAGTAGTGACATGGCCTAAGTTATGGACAGTGTCAGGGTCTGAGGTAGAAATAGTCTCAGGACCTTAGTTAGGGACAGTGTCAGTGACTGTGTTAGGAATAGTGTCAGGGCCTAAGTTAGGAGTAGTCTGAGACCGGTAGTTAGGAACAGTGTCAGGGCCTGAGTTGTGAGTAGCTTCAGGGCCTTAGTTAGAGAAAGTGTCAGTGCCGGGTTTGGGAGTTATGTCAGGGCCTTAGTTAGGGACAGTGTCAGTGCCTGAGTTGGGAGTAGTGTCAGGGCCTAGTTAGGGACAGGGTCAGTGCCTGAGTTGTGAGTAGTTTCAGGGCCTTAGTTAGGGAAAGTGTCAGTGCCGGAGTTGGGAGTTATGTCAGGGCCTTAGATAGGGACAGTGTCAGTGCCTGAGTTGGCAGTAGTGTCGGGTCCTAGTTAGGGACAGGGTCAGTGCCTGAGTTGGGAGTAGTTTCAGGGCCTTAGTTAGAGAAAGTGTCAGTGCCGGAGTTGGGAGTTATGTCAGGGCCTTAGTTAGGGACAGTGTCAGGGCCTGAGTTGGGAGTAGTGTCAGGGCCTAGTTAGGGACAGTGTCAGTGCCTGAGTTGGAAGTAGTGTCAGGGCATTAGGGACAGTGTCAGTGGCTGCGACGGGAATAGTGTCAGGGTCTTAGTTAGGGAGAGTGTCAGTGCCTGAGTTGGGAATAGTCTCAGGGTCTTTTTTGTGGACAGCATCAGGGCATGAGTTAAAAGTAGTGTCAAGGCCTTAGTTAGGGAGTGTGTCAGTGCCTGTGTTGGGAGTAGTATCAGGCCCTTCGTTAGGGACAGTGTCAGGGTCTGAGGTAGAAATAGTCTCAGGGCCTTAGTTAGGTAGCGTGTCAATGCCTAAGTAAGTAGTAGTGTGAGGGCCTTAGTTAGGGACAGTGTCAATGCCTGTGTTGGGAGTAGTGTCAGAGACTTAGTAAGGGACAGCGTCAGTGCCTGCGTTGGGAGTAGTGTCAGGGCCTTACTTAGGGACAGCGTCAGTGCCTGAGTTAGGAGTAGTGTGATGGCCGTAGTTAGGGACACTCTCAGTGCCAGAGTTGGGGGTAGTGGCAGGCCTTTGTTAGGGACTGTGCCAGGGCCTGAGTTAAGAGTAGTGTCAAGTCCTTAGTTAGGGAAAGTGTTAGTGCCTGAGTTGAGAGTAATGTCAAGGCCTTAGTTAGGGACAATGTCAGTGCCTAGTTTGGGAGTAGTGTCAGGGCCTTAGTTAGGGACAGTGTCAGTGCCTGAGTTGGGAGTACTGTCAGGGAGTATTTAGGGACAGTCTCAATGCCTATTTTGGGAGTAGTGTCACGGCCTTAGTTAGTGACATTGTCAGTGCCTGAGTAAGGAGTAATGTCCGGGCCTTAGTTAGGGACAGTGTCAGTTGCTTAGTTAGGAGTAGCATCACGGCCTAAGTTAGGGCCAGTGTCAGTGCCTGAGTCAGGAGTAGAGTCAGGGCCTAAGTTAGGGACAATGTCATTGCTTGAGATAGGAGTAGTGTCAGGGCCTTAGTTAGGGACATTGTCAGGGCATGATTTAGGAGATGTGTTAGGGCGTGAGCTATGAATAGTGTCAGGGCCTTAGTTAGTGACAGTGTCAGTGCTGAGTTTGGAGTAGTATCAGGGACTTAGTTAGAGACAGTGTCAGGGCCTGAGTTAGGTGTATGTCAGGGCCTTAGTTAGGGACAGTGTCAGAGCCTGATTTAGGAGTAGTGTCAGAGGCTTTGTTAGGGACAGTGTCAGGGCCTGAGTTAAGAGTAGTGTCACAGCTTTAGTTAGGACCAGTGTCAGGGCCTTAGTTAACTCCAACATCAGCGCCTGTGATAGGAATCAGATCAGGACCTGTGTTCCAGGTAATGTCAGGGCCTTACTTAAGAACAGTGTCAGGGCCTGAGTCCTGACTTACTCCTTACTCTCCTCACTAAGGACTTTGGACACTACTGCTAATTCAGGCCCTGATAATGTCCCTAACTAAGGCCCTGACACTTTCCCTGGCTAAGGCCCTGAACTTCTCCTAAGTCAGGCCCGCCTACTGTCCCTAACAATGGCCCTGACACTACACCTAACTGAGGCCCTGACATGATACTTAACAAAGGCTTTGTTGCTAGTCCAAACTAAAGCCCTAAAACTGGTCCTAAATAAGGCCTTGACACTAATCCTAACTCAGGCCCTAAAACTGTCCCTAACTAGGTCTCAGACAGTACACCTAAATCAGACCCTGACACTGTCCCTAAGCAAGGCCCTGACACTACTCCTAACTCAGTCCCTTACACTGTACCTAACAAAGTCTCTGATGCTAGGCCTAACTTAGGCCCTGACACTGCCTCTAACTAAGGCCCTGCTGCCGTCAATATCTGAACACCTGATATTATCCTGAGCTAATAGCCTGACCCATGTCTTACCAAGGGCCTGAAACTTTCCCAAAGTAAGTCCTGACACTGTCCCTAAGTGAGGCCTTGAGGCTATCCCTAACGGAGGCCCTGATAATAGCTTTAACGAAGACCCTAATGCTGATCCTACAGAGGCCTTTATGCTGCTCCTAAGTCATGCCCTGATACTGTCCCTTACTCAGGCCCTAAAGATAGGCCTCACTTAAGCCCTGTTGCTGTACCTCAGTTAGGCTCTGACGCTGTCCGTACATCAAGCCCTGGCGCTTGTCCTGATTAAGGCGCTCACGCTGCTGCTAACTAAGGCCCTGATGCTCTCAATAACTAAGGTCTTCTCGTTATCCCTTGGTCATTTCCTTTCACTATCTCTGGCCTGGGACCTGACTCTGTCCCGAGATAATCTCCTGCATCTTCTGCTAACTGAAACCCTAATGCTCTCCCTAACTAAGGCCCTGACTACTCCTAACGAAGGCCATGACACTGAATCTAACAAAGGCCCGGAATCTGTCCTTAATATAGGCCCTGCTGCCAGCAATAACTAAAATCCTGACACTCTCCTGAGCTAATATCCTGACTCATTTCTCACCAAGGTCCTGACACTGTCCCTAAGAAAGCCCTGTCGCTGTCTTTAAGCGAAGACCTGAGGCTGTCTGTAACTCAGACCCTGAAGCTTTCCCTAACTGAGGCCTTGACGCTGTGACTAACTTGGGCTCCGGTCATGTCTTTAACTAAGAGCCTAAAGCTGATCCAACAAAGGCACTGGTTCTGCTCCTAAGTCGTTTCCTGACAGTGTCCCCAGCTAAGGGCCTGACATTAGGCCTCACTCAGGCCCTGTCGCTCTCCCTAAGTCAGGCCCTGATGCTGTGCCTACCTGAAGCCCTAACACTGCTTCTGAATAAGTCCCTGAGAGTCTCAGTAACAAAGGTCTTCACACTCTCCTTAGGTCATTTCCTGACACGATTCCAAGCCTTTACCCTAACCCTGTCCCGAGCTAATGTCCTACCTCTTAAGCTAACAAAAGACCTTATGCTGTGCCTAATTCAGGCACTGAATTTAGTCCCAAGGCCGCTAGACTGTCCCTAACTCGGCTCGATGCCCTTATCGTCACAATGTTCCATGACCACTGTCATCACAATGCTCCACGCCCTTGTCATCACAATGCTCCATAACCCCTGTCATCACAATGCTCCATGACCTTTGTCATCGCAATGCTACATGCCATTGTCCTCGCAATGCTCCATGCCCTTATCATCACAATGCTCCATGACCCCTTTCATCACAATGCTCCATGACCCTTGTCTAAAATGCTACATGTCTGTGAAATCACAAAGCTCCATGCCCCCTGTCATCACAAGTCTCCATGACTCTTGTCATCACAATGCTCCATGACCCTTGTCATCACAATGCTCCATGATCCTTGTAATCAAAATGCTCCTTGACCCTTTCTTCACAATGTTACAGTACCCCTTTCTTCACAATGCTCCATGCCGCTGGTCACCACAATGCTCCATGACTTCTGTCATCACAATGCTCCATGTCCCTTGTCATTAAAATGCTCCATGGCCCCTGTCATCACAATGCTGCAGGATCCTTATAATCTCAATGCTCCATGGTCCTCGTCATCACAAATCTCCATGCATTTGTCATCACAATGCTCCATGACCCCTGTCATCCCAATGCTCCATAGCACTTTTCATCACAATGCCACCTAACCACTTTTATCACAATGTTCCATGACCACTTTAATCACAGTGCTCCATGACCACTTTCATCACAATGCCCCATGACACCTGAAATCAAAATGCTCCATGGCCCTTGTCGCCACAATGCTCCAGGACCCGTCATCACAATTCTCCATGGCCCTTGTCATCACAATGCTCCATGGCGCTTGTCATCACAATGATCCAGAGCCTTAGTGCTTGAGTTGGGAGTAGTGTCATTGCCTCAGTTAGGGACACTGTCATTGCCTGAATTGGGAGTAGTGTCAGAGCCTTAGTTAGGGACAGCACCAGGGCGAGCTGGGAGTAGTGCCAGTGCCTTAGTTAGGGACAGCACCAGTGCTTGCGTTGGGAGTAGTGTCAGGGCCATAGTTAGGGACAGTGTCAGTGGCTGAGATGGGAATAGTGTCAGGGCCTTAGTTACGGACATTGTCAGTGCCTAAGTTGAGATTTTTGTCAGGGTCTTTATTATGGACAGTGTCAGGGCCTGAGTTAAGAGTAGTGTCGAGGCCTTAATTTGGAAGAGTGTCAGTGTCTCAGTTTGGAGTAGTGTCAGACCCTTAGTTAGGAACAGCGTCAGTGCCTGAGTTGGGAGTAGTGACATGGCCTAAGTTATGGACAGTGTCAGGGTCTGAGGTAGAAATAGTCTCAGGACCTTAGTTAGGGACAGTGTCAGTGACTGTGTTAGGAATAGTGTCAGGGCCTAAGATAGGAGTAGTCTGAGACCAGTAGTTAGGAACAGTGTCAGGGCCTGAGTTGTGAGTAGTTTCAGGGACTTAGTTAGAGAAAGTGTCAGTGCCGGGTTTGGGAGTTATGTCAGGGCCTTAGTTAGGGACAGTGTCTGTGCCTGAGTTGGGAGTAGTGTCAGGGCCTAGTTAGGGACAGGGTCAGTGCCTGAGCTGTGAGTAGTTTCAGGGCCTTAGTTAGAGAAAGTGTCAGTGCCGGAGTTGGGAGTTATGTCAGGGCCTTAGATAGGGACAGTGTCAGTGCCTGAGTTGGGAGTAGTGTCAGGGCCTAGTTAGGGACAGGGTCAGTGCCTGAGTTGGGAGTAGTTTCAGGGCCTTAGTTAGAGAAAGTGTCAGTGCCGGAGTTGGGAGTTATGTCAGGGCCTTAGTTAGGGACAGTGTCAGGGCCTGAATTGGGAGTAGTGTCAGGGCCTAGTTAGGGACAGTGTCAGTGCCTGAGTTGGAAGTAGTGTCAGGGCATTAGGGACAGTGTCAGTGGCTGCAATGGGAGTAGTGTCAGGGTCTTAGTTAGGGAGAGTGTCAGTGCCTGATTTGGGAATAGTCTCAGGGTCTTTTTTGTGGACAGCATCAGGGCATGAGTTAAAAGTAGTGTCAAGGCCTTAGTTAGGGAGAGTGTCAGTGCCTGTGCTGGGAGTAGTATCAGGCCCTTCGTTAGGGACAGTGTCAGGGTCTGAGGTAGAAGTAGTCTCAGGGCCTTAGTTAGGTAGCGTGTCAATGCCTAAGTAAGTAGTAGTGTGAGGGCCTTAGTTAGGGACAGTGTCAATGCCTGTGTTGGGAGTAGTGTCAGAGACTTAGTAAGGGACAGCGTCAGTGCCTGCGTTGGGAGTAGTGTCAGGGCCTTACTTAGGGACAGCGTCAATGCCTGAGTTAGGAGTAGTGTGATGGCCGTAGTTAGGGACACTCTCAGTGCCAGAGTTGGGGGTAGTGGCAGGCCTTTGTTAGGGACTGTGCCAGGGCCTGATTTAAGAGTAGTGTCAAGTCCTTAGTTAGGGAAAGTGTTAGTGCCTGAGTTGAGAGTAATGTCAAGGCCTTAGTTAGGGACAATGTCAGTGCCTAGTTTGGGAGTAGTGTCAGGGCCTTAGTTAGGGACAGTGTCAGTGCCTGAGTTGGGAGTACTGTCAGGGAGTATTTAGGGACAGTCTCAATGCCTATTTTGGGAGTAGTGTCACGGCCTTAGTTAGTGACATTGTCAGTGCCTGAGTAAGGAGTAATGTCCGGGCCTTAGTTAGGGACAGTGTCAGTTGCTTAGTTAGGAGTAGCATCACGGCCTAAGTTAGGGCCAGTGTCAGTGCCTGAGTCAGGAGTAGAGTCAGGGCCTAAGTTAGGGACAATGTCATTGCTTGAGATAGGAGTAGTGTCAGGGCCTTAGTTAGGGACATTGTCAGGGCATGATTTAGGAGATGTGTTAGGGCGTGAGCTATGAATAGTGTCAGGGCCTTAGTTAGTGACAGTGTCAGTGCTGAGTTTGGAGTAGTATCAGGGACTTAGTTAGAGACAGTGTCAGGGCCTGAGTTAGGTGTATGTCAGGGCCTTAGTTAGGGACAGTGTCAGAGCCTGATTTAGGAGTAGTGTCAGAGGCTTTGTTAGGGACAGTGTCAGGGCCTGAGTTAAGAGTAGTGTCACAGCTTTAGTTAGGACCAGTGTCAGGGCCTTAGTTAACTCCAACATCAGCGCCTGTGATAGGAATCAGATCAGGACCTGTGTTCCAGGTAATGTCAGGGCCTTACTTAAGAACAGTGTCAGGGCCTGAGTCCTGACTTACTCCTTACTCTCCTCACTAAGGACTTTGGACACTACTGCTAATTCAGGCCCTGATAATGTCCCTAACTAAGGCCCTGACACTTTCCCTGGCTAAGGCCCTGAACTTCTCCTAAGTCAGGCCCGCCTACTGTCCCTAACAATGGCCCTGACACTACACCTAACTGAGGCCCTGACATGATACTTAACAAAGGCTTTGTTGCTAGTCCAAACTAAAGCCCTAAAACTGGTCCTAAATAAGGCCTTGACACTAATCCTAACTCAGGCCCTAAAACTGTCCCTAACTAGGTCTCAGACAGTACACCTAAATCAGACCCTGACACTGTCCCTAAGCAAGGCCCTGACACTACTCCTAACTCAGTCCCTTACACTGTACCTAACAAAGTCTCTGATGCTAGGCCTAACTTAGGCCCTGACACTGCCTCTAACTAAGGCCCTGCTGCCGTCAATATCTGAACACCTGATATTATCCTGAGCTAATAGCCTGACCCATGTCTTACCAAGGGCCTGAAACTTTCCCAAAGTAAGTCCTGACACTGTCCCTAAGTGAGGCCTTGAGGCTATCCCTAACGGAGGCCCTGATAATAGCTTTAACGAAGACCCTAATGCTGATCCTACAGAGGCCTTTATGCTGCTCCTAAGTCATGCCCTGATACTGTCCCTTACTCAGGCCCTAAAGATAGGCCTCACTTAAGCCCTGTTGCTGTACCTCAGTTAGGCTCTGACGCTGTCCGTACATCAAGCCCTGGCGCTTGTCCTGATTAAGGCGCTCACGCTGCTGCTAACTAAGGCCCTGATGCTCTCAATAACTAAGGTCTTCTCGTTATCCCTTGGTCATTTCCTTTCACTATCTCTGGCCTGGGACCTGACTCTGTCCCGAGATAATCTCCTGCATCTTCTGCTAACTGAAACCCTAATGCTCTCCCTAACTAAGGCCCTGACTACTCCTAACGAAGGCCATGACACTGAATCTAACAAAGGCCCGGAATCTGTCCTTAATATAGGCCCTGCTGCCAGCAATAACTAAAATCCTGACACTCTCCTGAGCTAATATCCTGACTCATTTCTCACCAAGGTCCTGACACTGTCCCTAAGAAAGCCCTGTCGCTGTCTTTAAGCGAAGACCTGAGGCTGTCTGTAACTCAGACCCTGAAGCTTTCCCTAACTGAGGCCTTGACGCTGTGACTAACTTGGGCTCCGGTCATGTCTTTAACTAAGAGCCTAAAGCTGATCCAACAAAGGCACTGGTTCTGCTCCTAAGTCGTTTCCTGACAGTGTCCCCAGCTAAGGGCCTGACATTAGGCCTCACTCAGGCCCTGTCGCTCTCCCTAAGTCAGGCCCTGATGCTGTGCCTACCTGAAGCCCTAACACTGCTTCTGAATAAGTCCCTGAGAGTCTCAGTAACAAAGGTCTTCACACTCTCCTTAGGTCATTTCCTGACACGATTCCAAGCCTTTACCCTAACCCTGTCCCGAGCTAATGTCCTACCTCTTAAGCTAACAAAAGACCTTATGCTGTGCCTAATTCAGGCACTGAATTTAGTCCCAAGGCCGCTAGACTGTCCCTAACTCGGCTCGATGCCCTTATCGTCACAATGTTCCATGACCACTGTCATCACAATGCTCCACGCCCTTGTCATCACAATGCTCCATAACCCCTGTCATCACAATGCTCCATGACCTTTGTCATCGCAATGCTACATGCCATTGTCCTCGCAATGCTCCATGCCCTTATCATCACAATGCTCCATGACCCCTTTCATCACAATGCTCCATGACCCTTGTCTAAAATGCTACATGTCTGTGAAATCACAAAGCTCCATGCCCCCTGTCATCACAAGTCTCCATGACTCTTGTCATCACAATGCTCCATGACCCTTGTCATCACAATGCTCCATGATCCTTGTAATCAAAATGCTCCTTGACCCTTTCTTCACAATGTTACAGTACCCCTTTCTTCACAATGCTCCATGCCGCTGGTCACCACAATGCTCCATGACTTCTGTCATCACAATGCTCCATGTCCCTTGTCATTAAAATGCTCCATGGCCCCTGTCATCACAATGCTGCAGGATCCTTATAATCTCAATGCTCCATGGTCCTCGTCATCACAAATCTCCACGCATTTGTCATCACAATGCTCCATGACCCCTGTCATCCCAATGCTCCATAGCACTTTTCATCACAATGCCACCTAACCACTTTTATCACAATGTTCCATGACCACTTTAATCACAGTGCTCCATGACCACTTTCATCACAATGCCCCATGACACCTGAAATCAAAATGCTCCATGGCCCTTGTCGCCACAATGCTCCAGGACCCGTCATCACAATTCTCCATGGCCCTTGTCATCACAATGCTCCATGGCGCTTGTCATCACAATGATCCAGAGCCTTAGTGCTTGAGTTGGGAGTAGTGTCATTGCCTCAGTTAGGGACACTGTCATTGCCTGAATTGGGAGTAGTGTCAGAGCCTTAGTTAGGGACAGCACCAGGGCGAGCTGGGAGTAGTGCCAGTGCCTTAGTTAGGGACAGCACCAGTGCTTGCGTTGGGAGTAGTGTCAGGGCCATAGTTAGGGACAGTGTCAGTGGCTGAGATGGGAATAGTGTCAGGGCCTTAGTTACGGACATTGTCAGTGCCTAAGTTGAGATTTTTGTCAGGGTCTTTATTATGGACAGTGTCAGGGCCTGAGTTAAGAGTAGTGTCAAGGCCTTAATTTGGAAGAGTGTCAGTGTCTCAGTTTGGAGTAGTGTCAGACCCTTAGTTAGGAACAGCGTCAGTGCCTGAGTTGGGAGTAGTGACATGGCCTAAGTTATGGACAGTGTCAGGGTCTGAGGTAGAAATAGTCTCAGGACCTTAGTTAGGGACAGTGTCAGTGACTGTGTTAGGAATAGTGTCAGGGCCTAAGATAGGAGTAGTCTGAGACCAGTAGTTAGGAACAGTGTCAGGGCCTGAGTTGTGAGTAGTTTCAGGGACTTAGTTAGAGAAAGTGTCAGTGCCGGGTTTGGGAGTTATGTCAGGGCCTTAGTTAGGGACAGTGTCTGTGCCTGAGTTGGGAGTAGTGTCAGGGCCTAGTTAGGGACAGGGTCAGTGCCTGAGCTGTGAGTAGTTTCAGGGCCTTAGTTAGAGAAAGTGTCAGTGCCGGAGTTGGGAGTTATGTCAGGGCCTTAGATAGGGACAGTGTCAGTGCCTGAGTTGGGAGTAGTGTCAGGGCCTAGTTAGGGACAGGGTCAGTGCCTGAGTTGGGAGTAGTTTCAGGGCCTTAGTTAGAGAAAGTGTCAGTGCCGGAGTTGGGAGTTATGTCAGGGCCTTAGTTAGGGACAGTGTCAGGGCCTGAATTGGGAGTAGTGTCAGGGCCTAGTTAGGGACAGTGTCAGTGCCTGAGTTGGAAGTAGTGTCAGGGCATTAGGGACAGTGTCAGTGGCTGCAATGGGAGTAGTGTCAGGGTCTTAGTTAGGGAGAGTGTCAGTGCCTGATTTGGGAATAGTCTCAGGGTCTTTTTTGGGGACAGCATCAGGGCATGAGTTAAAAGTAGTGTCAAGGCCTTAGTTAGGGAGAGTGTCAGTGCCTGTGCTGGGAGTAGTATCAGGCCCTTCGTTAGGGACAGTGTCAGGGTCTGAGGTAGAAGTAGTCTCAGGGCCTTAGTTAGGTAGCGTGTCAATGCCTAAGTAAGTAGTAGTGTGAGGGCCTTAGTTAGGGACAGTGTCAATGCCTGTGTTGGGAGTAGTGTCAGAGACTTAGTAAGGGACAGCGTCAGTGCCTGCGTTGGGAGTAGTGTCAGGGCCTTACTTAGGGACAGCGTCAGTGCCTGAGTTAGGAGTAGTGTGATGGCCGTAGTTAGGGACACTCTCAGTGCCAGAGTTGGGGGTAGTGGCAGGCCTTTGTTAGGGACTGTGCCAGGGCCTGAGTTAAGAGTTGTGTCAAGTCCTTAGTTAGGGAAAGTGTTAGTGCCTGAGTTGAGAGTAATGTCAAGGCCTTAGTTAGGGACAATGTCAGTGCCTAGTTTGGGAGTAGTGTCAGGGCCTTAGTTAGGGACAGTGTCAGTGCCTGAGTTGGGAGTACTGTCAGGGAGTATTTAGGGACAGTCTCAATGCCTATTTTGGGAGTAGTGTCACGGCCTTAGTTAGTGACATTGTCAGTGCCTGAGTAAGGAGTAATGTCCGGGCCTTAGTTAGGGACAGTGTCAGTTGCTTAGTTAGGAGTAGCATCACGGCCTAAGTTAGGGCCAGTGTCAGTGCCTGAGTCAGGAGTAGAGTCAGGGCCTAAGTTAGGGACAATGTCATTGCTTGAGATAGGAGTAGTGTCAGGGCCTTAGTTAGGGACATTGTCAGGGCATGATTTAGGAGATGTGTTAGGGCGTGAGCTATGAATAGTGTCAGGGCCTTAGTTAGTGACAGTGTCAGTGCTGAGTTTGGAGTAGTATCAGGGACTTAGTTAGAGACAGTGTCAGGGCCTGAGTTAGGTGTATGTCAGGGCCTTAGTTAGGGACAGTGTCAGAGCCTGATTTAGGAGTAGTGTCAGAGGCTTTGTTAGGGACAGTGTCAGGGCCTGAGTTAAGAGTAGTGTCACAGCTTTAGTTAGGACCAGTGTCAGGGCCTTAGTTAACTCCAACATCAGCGCCTGTGATAGGAATCAGATCAGGACCTGTGTTCCAGGTAATGTCAGGGCCTTACTTAAGAACAGTGTCAGGGCCTGAGTCCTGACTTACTCCTTACTCTCCTCACTAAGGACTTTGGACACTACTGCTAATTCAGGCCCTGATAATGTCCCTAACTAAGGCCCTGACACTTTCCCTGGCTAAGGCCCTGAACTTCTCCTAAGTCAGGCCCGCCTACTGTCCCTAACAATGGCCCTGACACTACACCTAACTGAGGCCCTGACATGATACTTAACAAAGGCTTTGTTGCTAGTCCAAACTAAAGCCCTAAAACTGGTCCTAAATAAGGCCTTGACACTAATCCTAACTCAGGCCCTAAAACTGTCCCTAACTAGGTCTCAGACAGTACACCTAAATCAGACCCTGACACTGTCCCTAAGCAAGGCCCTGACACTACTCCTAACTCAGTCCCTTACACTGTACCTAACAAAGTCTCTGATGCTAGGCCTAACTTAGGCCCTGACACTGCCTCTAACTAAGGCCCTGCTGCCGTCAATATCTGAACACCTGATATTATCCTGAGCTAATAGCCTGACCCATGTCTTACCAAGGGCCTGAAACTTTCCCAAAGTAAGTCCTGACACTGTCCCTAAGTGAGGCCTTGAGGCTATCCCTAACGGAGGCCCTGATAATAGCTTTAACGAAGACCCTAATGCTGATCCTACAGAGGCCTTTATGCTGCTCCTAAGTCATGCCCTGATACTGTCCCTTACTCAGGCCCTAAAGATAGGCCTCACTTAAGCCCTGTTGCTGTACCTCAGTTAGGCTCTGACGCTGTCCGTACATCAAGCCCTGGCGCTTGTCCTGATTAAGGCGCTCACGCTGCTGCTAACTAAGGCCCTGATGCTCTCAATAACTAAGGTCTTCTCGTTATCCCTTGGTCATTTCCTTTCACTATCTCTGGCCTGGGACCTGACTCTGTCCCGAGATAATCTCCTGCATCTTCTGCTAACTGAAACCCTAATGCTCTCCCTAACTAAGGCCCTGACTACTCCTAACGAAGGCCATGACACTGAATCTAACAAAGGCCCGGAATCTGTCCTTAATATAGGCCCTGCTGCCAGCAATAACTAAAATCCTGACACTCTCCTGAGCTAATATCCTGACTCATTTCTCACCAAGGTCCTGACACTGTCCCTAAGAAAGCCCTGTCGCTGTCTTTAAGCGAAGACCTGAGGCTGTCTGTAACTCAGACCCTGAAGCTTTCCCTAACTGAGGCCTTGACGCTGTGACTAACTTGGGCTCCGGTCATGTCTTTAACTAAGAGCCTAAAGCTGATCCAACAAAGGCACTGGTTCTGCTCCTAAGTCGTTTCCTGACAGTGTCCCCAGCTAAGGGCCTGACATTAGGCCTCACTCAGGCCCTGTCGCTCTCCCTAAGTCAGGCCCTGATGCTGTGCCTACCTGAAGCCCTAACACTGCTTCTGAATAAGTCCCTGAGAGTCTCAGTAACAAAGGTCTTCACACTCTCCTTAGGTCATTTCCTGACACGATTCCAAGCCTTTACCCTAACCCTGTCCCGAGCTAATGTCCTACCTCTTAAGCTAACAAAAGACCTTATGCTGTGCCTAATTCAGGCACTGAATTTAGTCCCAAGGCCGCTAGACTGTCCCTAACTCGGCTCGATGCCCTTATCGTCACAATGTTCCATGACCACTGTCATCACAATGCTCCACGCCCTTGTCATCACAATGCTCCATAACCCCTGTCATCACAATGCTCCATGACCTTTGTCATCGCAATGCTACATGCCATTGTCCTCGCAATGCTCCATGCCCTTATCATCACAATGCTCCATGACCCCTTTCATCACAATGCTCCATGACCCTTGTCTAAAATGCTACATGTCTGTGAAATCACAAAGCTCCATGCCCCCTGTCATCACAAGTCTCCATGACTCTTGTCATCACAATGCTCCATGACCCTTGTCATCACAATGCTCCATGATCCTTGTAATCAAAATGCTCCTTGACCCTTTCTTCACAATGTTACAGTACCCCTTTCTTCACAATGCTCCATGCCGCTGGTCACCACAATGCTCCATGACTTCTGTCATCACAATGCTCCATGTCCCTTGTCATTAAAATGCTCCATGGCCCCTGTCATCACAATGCTGCAGGATCCTTATAATCTCAATGCTCCATGGTCCTCGTCATCACAAATCTCCACGCATTTGTCATCACAATGCTCCATGACCCCTGTCATCCCAATGCTCCATAGCACTTTTCATCACAATGCCACCTAACCACTTTTATCACAATGTTCCATGACCACTTTAATCACAGTGCTCCATGACCACTTTCATCACAATGCCCCATGACACCTGAAATCAAAATGCTCCATGGCCCTTGTCGCCACAATGCTCCAGGACCCGTCATCACAATTCTCCATGGCCCTTGTCATCACAATGCTCCATGGCGCTTGTCATCACAATGATCCAGAGCCTTAGTGCTTGAGTTGGGAGTAGTGTCATTGCCTCAGTTAGGGACACTGTCATTGCCTGAATTGGGAGTAGTGTCAGAGCCTTAGTTAGGGACAGCACCAGGGCGAGCTGGGAGTAGTGCCAGTGCCTTAGTTAGGGACAGCACCAGTGCTTGCGTTGGGAGTAGTGTCAGGGCCATAGTTAGGGACAGTGTCAGTGGCTGAGATGGGAATAGTGTCAGGGCCTTAGTTACGGACATTGTCAGTGCCTAAGTTGGGATTTTTGTCAGGGTCTTTATTATGGACAGTGTCAGGGCCTGAGTTAAGAGTAGTGTCGAGGCCTTAATTTGGAAGAGTGTCAGTGTCTCAGTTTGGAGTAGTGTCAGACCCTTAGTTAGGAACAGCGTCAGTGCCTGAGTTGGGAGTAGTGACATGGCCTAAGTTATGGACAGTGTCAGGGTCTGAGGTAGAAATAGTCTCAGGACCTTAGTTAGGGACAGTGTCAGTGACTGTGTTAGGAATAGTGTCAGGGCCTAAGATAGGAGTAGTCTGAGACCAGTAGTTAGGAACAGTGTCAGGGCCTGAGTTGTGAGTAGTTTCAGGGACTTAGTTAGAGAAAGTGTCAGTGCCGGGTTTGGGAGTTATGTCAGGGCCTTAGTTAGGGACAGTGTCTGTGCCTGAGTTGGGAGTAGTGTCAGGGCCTAGTTAGGGACAGGGTCAGTGCCTGAGCTGTGAGTAGTTTCAGGGCCTTAGTTAGAGAAAGTGTCAGTGCCGGAGTTGGGAGTTATGTCAGGGCCTTAGATAGGGACAGTGTCAGTGCCTGAGTTGGGAGTAGTGTCAGGGCCTAGTTAGGGACAGGGTCAGTGCCTGAGTTGGGAGTAGTTTCAGGGCCTTAGTTAGAGAAAGTGTCAGTGCCGGAGTTGGGAGTTATGTCAGGGCCTTAGTTAGGGACAGTGTCAGGGCCTGAATTGGGAGTAGTGTCAGGGCCTAGTTAGGGACAGTGTCAGTGCCTGAGTTGGAAGTAGTGTCAGGGCATTAGGGACAGTGTCAGTGGCTGCAATGGGAGTAGTGTCAGGGTCTTAGTTAGGGAGAGTGTCAGTGCCTGATTTGGGAATAGTCTCAGGGTCTTTTTTGGGGACAGCATCAGGGCATGAGTTAAAAGTAGTGTCAAGGCCTTAGTTAGGGAGAGTGTCAGTGCCTGTGCTGGGAGTAGTATCAGGCCCTTCGTTAGGGACAGTGTCAGGGTCTGAGGTAGAAGTAGTCTCAGGGCCTTAGTTAGGTAGCGTGTCAATGCCTAAGTAAGTAGTAGTGTGAGGGCCTTAGTTAGGGACAGTGTCAATGCCTGTGTTGGGAGTAGTGTCAGAGACTTAGTAAGGGACAGCGTCAGTGCCTGCGTTGGGAGTAGTGTCAGGGCCTTACTTAGGGACAGCGTCAGTGCCTGAGTTAGGAGTAGTGTGATGGCCGTAGTTAGGGACACTCTCAGTGCCAGAGTTGTGGGTAGTGGCAGGCCTTTGTTAAGGATTGTGCCAGGGCCTGAGTTAAGAGTAGTGTCAAGTCCTTAGTTAGGGAAAGTGTTAGTGCCTGAGTTGAGAGTAATGTCAAGGCCTTAGTTAGGGACAATGTCAGTGCCTAGTTTGGGAGTAGTGTCAGGGCCTTAGTTAGGGACAGTGTCAGTGCCTGAGTTGGGAGTACTGTCAGGGAGTATTTAGGGACAGTCTCAATGCCTATTTTGGGAGTAGTGTCACGGCCTTAGTTAGTGACATTGTCAGTGCCTGAGTAAGGAGTAATGTCCGGGCCTTAGTTAGGGACAGTGTCAGTTGCTTAGTTAGGAGTAGCATCACGGCCTAAGTTAGGGCCAGTGTCAGTGCCTGAGTCAGGAGTAGAGTCAGGGCCTAAGTTAGGGACAATGTCATTGCTTGAGATAGGAGTAGTGTCAGGGCCTTAGTTAGGGACATTGTCAGGGCATGATTTAGGAGATGTGTTAGGGCGTGAGCTATGAATAGTGTCAGGGCCTTAGTTAGTGACAGTGTCAGTGCTGAGTTTGGAGTAGTATCAGGGACTTAGTTAGAGACAGTGTCAGGGCCTGAGTTAGGTGTATGTCAGGGCCTTAGTTAGGGACAGTGTCAGAGCCTGATTTAGGAGTAGTGTCAGAGGCTTTGTTAGGGACAGTGTCAGGGCCTGAGTTAAGAGTAGTGTCACAGCTTTAGTTAGGACCAGTGTCAGGGCCTTAGTTAACTCCAACATCAGCGCCTGTGATAGGAATCAGATCAGGACCTGTGTTCCAGGTAATGTCAGGGCCTTACTTAAGAACAGTGTCAGGGCCTGAGTCCTGACTTACTCCTTACTCTCCTCACTAAGGACTTTGGACACTACTGCTAATTCAGGCCCTGATAATGTCCCTAACTAAGGCCCTGACACTTTCCCTGGCTAAGGCCCTGAACTTCTCCTAAGTCAGGCCCGCCTACTGTCCCTAACAATGGCCCTGACACTACACCTAACTGAGGCCCTGACATGATACTTAACAAAGGCTTTGTTGCTAGTCCAAACTAAAGCCCTAAAACTGGTCCTAAATAAGGCCTTGACACTAATCCTAACTCAGGCCCTAAAACTGTCCCTAACTAGGTCTCAGACAGTACACCTAAATCAGACCCTGACACTGTCCCTAAGCAAGGCCCTGACACTACTCCTAACTCAGTCCCTTACACTGTACCTAACAAAGTCTCTGATGCTAGGCCTAACTTAGGCCCTGACACTGCCTCTAACTAAGGCCCTGCTGCCGTCAATATCTGAACACCTGATATTATCCTGAGCTAATAGCCTGACCCATGTCTTACCAAGGGCCTGAAACTTTCCCAAAGTAAGTCCTGACACTGTCCCTAAGTGAGGCCTTGAGGCTATCCCTAACGGAGGCCCTGATAATAGCTTTAACGAAGACCCTAATGCTGATCCTACAGAGGCCTTTATGCTGCTCCTAAGTCATGCCCTGATACTGTCCCTTACTCAGGCCCTAAAGATAGGCCTCACTTAAGCCCTGTTGCTGTACCTCAGTTAGGCTCTGACGCTGTCCGTACATCAAGCCCTGGCGCTTGTCCTGATTAAGGCGCTCACGCTGCTGCTAACTAAGGCCCTGATGCTCTCAATAACTAAGGTCTTCTCGTTATCCCTTGGTCATTTCCTTTCACTATCTCTGGCCTGGGACCTGACTCTGTCCCGAGATAATCTCCTGCATCTTCTGCTAACTGAAACCCTAATGCTCTCCCTAACTAAGGCCCTGACTACTCCTAACGAAGGCCATGACACTGAATCTAACAAAGGCCCGGAATCTGTCCTTAATATAGGCCCTGCTGCCAGCAATAACTAAAATCCTGACACTCTCCTGAGCTAATATCCTGACTCATTTCTCACCAAGGTCCTGACACTGTCCCTAAGAAAGCCCTGTCGCTGTCTTTAAGCGAAGACCTGAGGCTGTCTGTAACTCAGACCCTGAAGCTTTCCCTAACTGAGGCCTTGACGCTGTGACTAACTTGGGCTCCGGTCATGTCTTTAACTAAGAGCCTAAAGCTGATCCAACAAAGGCACTGGTTCTGCTCCTAAGTCGTTTCCTGACAGTGTCCCCAGCTAAGGGCCTGACATTAGGCCTCACTCAGGCCCTGTCGCTCTCCCTAAGTCAGGCCCTGATGCTGTGCCTACCTGAAGCCCTAACACTGCTTCTGAATAAGTCCCTGAGAGTCTCAGTAACAAAGGTCTTCACACTCTCCTTAGGTCATTTCCTGACACGATTCCAAGCCTTTACCCTAACCCTGTCCCGAGCTAATGTCCTACCTCTTAAGCTAACAAAAGACCTTATGCTGTGCCTAATTCAGGCACTGAATTTAGTCCCAAGGCCGCTAGACTGTCCCTAACTCGGCTCGATGCCCTTATCGTCACAATGTTCCATGACCACTGTCATCACAATGCTCCACGCCCTTGTCATCACAATGCTCCATAACCCCTGTCATCACAATGCTCCATGACCTTTGTCATCGCAATGCTACATGCCATTGTCCTCGCAATGCTCCATGCCCTTATCATCACAATGCTCCATGACCCCTTTCATCACAATGCTCCATGACCCTTGTCTAAAATGCTACATGTCTGTGAAATCACAAAGCTCCATGCCCCCTGTCATCACAAGTCTCCATGACTCTTGTCATCACAATGCTCCATGACCCTTGTCATCACAATGCTCCATGATCCTTGTAATCAAAATGCTCCTTGACCCTTTCTTCACAATGTTACAGTACCCCTTTCTTCACAATGCTCCATGCCGCTGGTCACCACAATGCTCCATGACTTCTGTCATCACAATGCTCCATGTCCCTTGTCATTAAAATGCTCCATGGCCCCTGTCATCACAATGCTGCAGGATCCTTATAATCTCAATGCTCCATGGTCCTCGTCATCACAAATCTCCACGCATTTGTCATCACAATGCTCCATGACCCCTGTCATCCCAATGCTCCATAGCACTTTTCATCACAATGCCACCTAACCACTTTTATCACAATGTTCCATGACCACTTTAATCACAGTGCTCCATGACCACTTTCATCACAATGCCCCATGACACCTGAAATCAAAATGCTCCATGGCCCTTGTCGCCACAATGCTCCAGGACCCGTCATCACAATTCTCCATGGCCCTTGTCATCACAATGCTCCATGGCGCTTGTCATCACAATGATCCAGAGCCTTAGTGCTTGAGTTGGGAGTAGTGTCATTGCCTCAGTTAGGGACACTGTCATTGCCTGAATTGGGAGTAGTGTCAGAGCCTTAGTTAGGGACAGCACCAGGGCGAGCTGGGAGTAGTGCCAGTGCCTTAGTTAGGGACAGCACCAGTGCTTGCGTTGGGAGTAGTGTCAGGGCCATAGTTAGGGACAGTGTCAGTGGCTGAGATGGGAATAGTGTCAGGGCCTTAGTTACGGACATTGTCAGTGCCTAAGTTGGGATTTTTGTCAGGGTCTTTATTATGGACAGTGTCAGGGCCTGAGTTAAGAGTAGTGTCGAGGCCTTAATTTGGAAGAGTGTCAGTGTCTCAGTTTGGAGTAGTGTCAGACCCTTAGTTAGGAACAGCGTCAGTGCCTGAGTTGGGAGTAGTGACATGGCCTAAGTTATGGACAGTGTCAGGGTCTGAGGTAGAAATAGTCTCAGGACCTTAGTTAGGGACAGTGTCAGTGACTGTGTTAGGAATAGTGTCAGGGCCTAAGATAGGAGTAGTCTGAGACCAGTAGTTAGGAACAGTGTCAGGGCCTGAGTTGTGAGTAGTTTCAGGGACTTAGTTAGAGAAAGTGTCAGTGCCGGGTTTGGGAGTTATGTCAGGGCCTTAGTTAGGGACAGTGTCTGTGCCTGAGTTGGGAGTAGTGTCAGGGCCTAGTTAGGGACAGGGTCAGTGCCTGAGCTGTGAGTAGTTTCAGGGCCTTAGTTAGAGAAAGTGTCAGTGCCGGAGTTGGGAGTTATGTCAGGGCCTTAGATAGGGACAGTGTCAGTGCCTGAGTTGGGAGTAGTGTCAGGGCCTAGTTAGGGACAGGGTCAGTGCCTGAGTTGGGAGTAGTTTCAGGGCCTTAGTTAGAGAAAGTGTCAGTGCCGGAGTTGGGAGTTATGTCAGGGCCTTAGTTAGGGACAGTGTCAGGGCCTGAATTGGGAGTAGTGTCAGGGCCTAGTTAGGGACAGTGTCAGTGCCTGAGTTGGAAGTAGTGTCAGGGCATTAGGGACAGTGTCAGTGGCTGCAATGGGAGTAGTGTCAGGGTCTTAGTTAGGGAGAGTGTCAGTGCCTGATTTGGGAATAGTCTCAGGGTCTTTTTTGGGGACAGCATCAGGGCATGAGTTAAAAGTAGTGTCAAGGCCTTAGTTAGGGAGAGTGTCAGTGCCTGTGCTGGGAGTAGTATCAGGCCCTTCGTTAGGGACAGTGTCAGGGTCTGAGGTAGAAGTAGTCTCAGGGCCTTAGTTAGGTAGCGTGTCAATGCCTAAGTAAGTAGTAGTGTGAGGGCCTTAGTTAGGGACAGTGTCAATGCCTGTGTTGGGAGTAGTGTCAGAGACTTAGTAAGGGACAGCGTCAGTGCCTGCGTTGGGAGTAGTGTCAGGGCCTTACTTAGGGACAGCGTCAGTGCCTGAGTTAGGAGTAGTGTGATGGCCGTAGTTAGGGACACTCTCAGTGCCAGAGTTGTGGGTAGTGGCAGGCCTTTGTTAAGGATTGTGCCAGGGCCTGAGTTAAGAGTAGTGTCAAGTCCTTAGTTAGGGAAAGTGTTAGTGCCTGAGTTGAGAGTAATGTCAAGGCCTTAGTTAGGGACAATGTCAGTGCCTAGTTTGGGAGTAGTGTCAGGGCCTTAGTTAGGGACAGTGTCAGTGCCTGAGTTGGGAGTACTGTCAGGGAGTATTTAGGGACAGTCTCAATGCCTATTTTGGGAGTAGTGTCACGGCCTTAGTTAGTGACATTGTCAGTGCCTGAGTAAGGAGTAATGTCCGGGCCTTAGTTAGGGACAGTGTCAGTTGCTTAGTTAGGAGTAGCATCACGGCCTAAGTTAGGGCCAGTGTCAGTGCCTGAGTCAGGAGTAGAGTCAGGGCCTAAGTTAGGGACAATGTCATTGCTTGAGATAGGAGTAGTGTCAGGGCCTTAGTTAGGGACATTGTCAGGGCATGATTTAGGAGATGTGTTAGGGCGTGAGCTATGAATAGTGTCAGGGCCTTAGTTAGTGACAGTGTCAGTGCTGAGTTTGGAGTAGTATCAGGGACTTAGTTAGAGACAGTGTCAGGGCCTGAGTTAGGTGTATGTCAGGGCCTTAGTTAGGGACAGTGTCAGAGCCTGATTTAGGAGTAGTGTCAGAGGCTTTGTTAGGGACAGTGTCAGGGCCTGAGTTAAGAGTAGTGTCACAGCTTTAGTTAGGACCAGTGTCAGGGCCTTAGTTAACTCCAACATCAGCGCCTGTGATAGGAATCAGATCAGGACCTGTGTTCCAGGTAATGTCAGGGCCTTACTTAAGAACAGTGTCAGGGCCTGAGTCCTGACTTACTCCTTACTCTCCTCACTAAGGACTTTGGACACTACTGCTAATTCAGGCCCTGATAATGTCCCTAACTAAGGCCCTGACACTTTCCCTGGCTAAGGCCCTGAACTTCTCCTAAGTCAGGCCCGCCTACTGTCCCTAACAATGGCCCTGACACTACACCTAACTGAGGCCCTGACATGATACTTAACAAAGGCTTTGTTGCTAGTCCAAACTAAAGCCCTAAAACTGGTCCTAAATAAGGCCTTGACACTAATCCTAACTCAGGCCCTAAAACTGTCCCTAACTAGGTCTCAGACAGTACACCTAAATCAGACCCTGACACTGTCCCTAAGCAAGGCCCTGACACTACTCCTAACTCAGTCCCTTACACTGTACCTAACAAAGTCTCTGATGCTAGGCCTAACTTAGGCCCTGACACTGCCTCTAACTAAGGCCCTGCTGCCGTCAATATCTGAACACCTGATATTATCCTGAGCTAATAGCCTGACCCATGTCTTACCAAGGGCCTGAAACTTTCCCAAAGTAAGTCCTGACACTGTCCCTAAGTGAGGCCTTGAGGCTATCCCTAACGGAGGCCCTGATAATAGCTTTAACGAAGACCCTAATGCTGATCCTACAGAGGCCTTTATGCTGCTCCTAAGTCATGCCCTGATACTGTCCCTTACTCAGGCCCTAAAGATAGGCCTCACTTAAGCCCTGTTGCTGTACCTCAGTTAGGCTCTGACGCTGTCCGTACATCAAGCCCTGGCGCTTGTCCTGATTAAGGCGCTCACGCTGCTGCTAACTAAGGCCCTGATGCTCTCAATAACTAAGGTCTTCTCGTTATCCCTTGGTCATTTCCTTTCACTATCTCTGGCCTGGGACCTGACTCTGTCCCGAGATAATCTCCTGCATCTTCTGCTAACTGAAACCCTAATGCTCTCCCTAACTAAGGCCCTGACTACTCCTAACGAAGGCCATGACACTGAATCTAACAAAGGCCCGGAATCTGTCCTTAATATAGGCCCTGCTGCCAGCAATAACTAAAATCCTGACACTCTCCTGAGCTAATATCCTGACTCATTTCTCACCAAGGTCCTGACACTGTCCCTAAGAAAGCCCTGTCGCTGTCTTTAAGCAAAGACCTGAGGCTGTCTGTAACTCAGACCCTGAAGCTTTCCCTAACTGAGGCCTTGACGCTGTGACTAACTTGGGCTCCGGTCATGTCTTTAACTAAGAGCCTAAAGCTGATCCAACAAAGGCACTGGTTCTGCTCCTAAGTCGTTTCCTGACAGTGTCCCCAGCTAAGGGCCTGACATTAGGCCTCACTCAGGCCCTGTCGCTCTCCCTAAGTCAGGCCCTGATGCTGTGCCTACCTGAAGCCCTAACACTGCTTCTGAATAAGTCCCTGAGAGTCTCAGTAACAAAGGTCTTCACACTCTCCTTAGGTCATTTCCTGACACGATTCCAAGCCTTTACCCTAACCCTGTCCCGAGCTAATGTCCTACCTCTTAAGCTAACAAAAGACCTTATGCTGTGCCTAATTCAGGCACTGAATTTAGTCCCAAGGCCGCTAGACTGTCCCTAACTCGGCTCGATGCCCTTATCGTCACAATGTTCCATGACCACTGTCATCACAATGCTCCACGCCCTTGTCATCACAATGCTCCATAACCCCTGTCATCACAATGCTCCATGACCTTTGTCATCGCAATGCTACATGCCATTGTCCTCGCAATGCTCCATGCCCTTATCATCACAATGCTCCATGACCCCTTTCATCACAATGCTCCATGACCCTTGTCTAAAATGCTACATGTCTGTGAAATCACAAAGCTCCATGCCCCCTGTCATCACAAGTCTCCATGACTCTTGTCATCACAATGCTCCATGACCCTTGTCATCACAATGCTCCATGATCCTTGTAATCAAAATGCTCCTTGACCCTTTCTTCACAATGTTACAGTACCCCTTTCTTCACAATGCTCCATGCCGCTGGTCACCACAATGCTCCATGACTTCTGTCATCACAATGCTCCATGTCCCTTGTCATTAAAATGCTCCATGGCCCCTGTCATCACAATGCTGCAGGATCCTTATAATCTCAATGCTCCATGGTCCTCGTCATCACAAATCTCCACGCATTTGTCATCACAATGCTCCATGACCCCTGTCATCCCAATGCTCCATAGCACTTTTCATCACAATGCCACCTAACCACTTTTATCACAATGTTCCATGACCACTTTAATCACAGTGCTCCATGACCACTTTCATCACAATGCCCCATGACACCTGAAATCAAAATGCTCCATGGCCCTTGTCGCCACAATGCTCCAGGACCCGTCATCACAATTCTCCATGGCCCTTGTCATCACAATGCTCCATGGCGCTTGTCATCACAATGATCCAGAGCCTTAGTGCTTGAGTTGGGAGTAGTGTCATTGCCTCAGTTAGGGACACTGTCATTGCCTGAATTGGGAGTAGTGTCAGAGCCTTAGTTAGGGACAGCACCAGGGCGAGCTGGGAGTAGTGCCAGTGCCTTAGTTAGGGACAGCACCAGTGCTTGCGTTGGGAGTAGTGTCAGGGCCATAGTTAGGGACAGTGTCAGTGGCTGAGATGGGAATAGTGTCAGGGCCTTAGTTACGGACATTGTCAGTGCCTAAGTTGGGATTTTTGTCAGGGTCTTTATTATGGACAGTGTCAGGGCCTGAGTTAAGAGTAGTGTCGAGGCCTTAATTTGGAAGAGTGTCAGTGTCTCAGTTTGGAGTAGTGTCAGACCCTTAGTTAGGAACAGCGTCAGTGCCTGAGTTGGGAGTAGTGACATGGCCTAAGTTATGGACAGTGTCAGGGTCTGAGGTAGAAATAGTCTCAGGACCTTAGTTAGGGACAGTGTCAGTGACTGTGTTAGGAATAGTGTCAGGGCCTAAGATAGGAGTAGTCTGAGACCAGTAGTTAGGAACAGTGTCAGGGCCTGAGTTGTGAGTAGTTTCAGGGACTTAGTTAGAGAAAGTGTCAGTGCCGGGTTTGGGAGTTATGTCAGGGCCTTAGTTAGGGACAGTGTCTGTGCCTGAGTTGGGAGTAGTGTCAGGGCCTAGTTAGGGACAGGGTCAGTGCCTGAGCTGTGAGTAGTTTCAGGGCCTTAGTTAGAGAAAGTGTCAGTGCCGGAGTTGGGAGTTATGTCAGGGCCTTAGATAGGGACAGTGTCAGTGCCTGAGTTGGGAGTAGTGTCAGGGCCTAGTTAGGGACAGGGTCAGTGCCTGAGTTGGGAGTAGTTTCAGGGCCTTAGTTAGAGAAAGTGTCAGTGCCGGAGTTGGGAGTTATGTCAGGGCCTTAGTTAGGGACAGTGTCAGGGCCTGAATTGGGAGTAGTGTCAGGGCCTAGTTAGGGACAGTGTCAGTGCCTGAGTTGGAAGTAGTGTCAGGGCATTAGGGACAGTGTCAGTGGCTGCAATGGGAGTAGTGTCAGGGTCTTAGTTAGGGAGAGTGTCAGTGCCTGATTTGGGAATAGTCTCAGGGTCTTTTTTGGGGACAGCATCAGGGCATGAGTTAAAAGTAGTGTCAAGGCCTTAGTTAGGGAGAGTGTCAGTGCCTGTGCTGGGAGTAGTATCAGGCCCTTCGTTAGGGACAGTGTCAGGGTCTGAGGTAGAAGTAGTCTCAGGGCCTTAGTTAGGTAGCGTGTCAATGCCTAAGTAAGTAGTAGTGTGAGGGCCTTAGTTAGGGACAGTGTCAATGCCTGTGTTGGGAGTAGTGTCAGAGACTTAGTAAGGGACAGCGTCAGTGCCTGCGTTGGGAGTAGTGTCAGGGCCTTACTTAGGGACAGCGTCAGTGCCTGAGTTAGGAGTAGTGTGATGGCCGTAGTTAGGGACACTCTCAGTGCCAGAGTTGTGGGTAGTGGCAGGCCTTTGTTAAGGATTGTGCCAGGGCCTGAGTTAAGAGTAGTGTCAAGTCCTTAGTTAGGGAAAGTGTTAGTGCCTGAGTTGAGAGTAATGTCAAGGCCTTAGTTAGGGACAATGTCAGTGCCTAGTTTGGGAGTAGTGTCAGGGCCTTAGTTAGGGACAGTGTCAGTGCCTGAGTTGGGAGTACTGTCAGGGAGTATTTAGGGACAGTCTCAATGCCTATTTTGGGAGTAGTGTCACGGCCTTAGTTAGTGACATTGTCAGTGCCTGAGTAAGGAGTAATGTCCGGGCCTTAGTTAGGGACAGTGTCAGTTGCTTAGTTAGGAGTAGCATCACGGCCTAAGTTAGGGCCAGTGTCAGTGCCTGAGTCAGGAGTAGAGTCAGGGCCTAAGTTAGGGACAATGTCATTGCTTGAGATAGGAGTAGTGTCAGGGCCTTAGTTAGGGACATTGTCAGGGCATGATTTAGGAGATGTGTTAGGGCGTGAGCTATGAATAGTGTCAGGGCCTTAGTTAGTGACAGTGTCAGTGCTGAGTTTGGAGTAGTATCAGGGACTTAGTTAGAGACAGTGTCAGGGCCTGAGTTAGGTGTATGTCAGGGCCTTAGTTAGGGACAGTGTCAGAGCCTGATTTAGGAGTAGTGTCAGAGGCTTTGTTAGGGACAGTGTCAGGGCCTGAGTTAAGAGTAGTGTCACAGCTTTAGTTAGGACCAGTGTCAGGGCCTTAGTTAACTCCAACATCAGCGCCTGTGATAGGAATCAGATCAGGACCTGTGTTCCAGGTAATGTCAGGGCCTTACTTAAGAACAGTGTCAGGGCCTGAGTCCTGACTTACTCCTTACTCTCCTCACTAAGGACTTTGGACACTACTGCTAATTCAGGCCCTGATAATGTCCCTAACTAAGGCCCTGACACTTTCCCTGGCTAAGGCCCTGAACTTCTCCTAAGTCAGGCCCGCCTACTGTCCCTAACAATGGCCCTGACACTACACCTAACTGAGGCCCTGACATGATACTTAACAAAGGCTTTGTTGCTAGTCCAAACTAAAGCCCTAAAACTGGTCCTAAATAAGGCCTTGACACTAATCCTAACTCAGGCCCTAAAACTGTCCCTAACTAGGTCTCAGACAGTACACCTAAATCAGACCCTGACACTGTCCCTAAGCAAGGCCCTGACACTACTCCTAACTCAGTCCCTTACACTGTACCTAACAAAGTCTCTGATGCTAGGCCTAACTTAGGCCCTGACACTGCCTCTAACTAAGGCCCTGCTGCCGTCAATATCTGAACACCTGATATTATCCTGAGCTAATAGCCTGACCCATGTCTTACCAAGGGCCTGAAACTTTCCCAAAGTAAGTCCTGACACTGTCCCTAAGTGAGGCCTTGAGGCTATCCCTAACGGAGGCCCTGATAATAGCTTTAACGAAGACCCTAATGCTGATCCTACAGAGGCCTTTATGCTGCTCCTAAGTCATGCCCTGATACTGTCCCTTACTCAGGCCCTAAAGATAGGCCTCACTTAAGCCCTGTTGCTGTACCTCAGTTAGGCTCTGACGCTGTCCGTACATCAAGCCCTGGCGCTTGTCCTGATTAAGGCGCTCACGCTGCTGCTAACTAAGGCCCTGATGCTCTCAATAACTAAGGTCTTCTCGTTATCCCTTGGTCATTTCCTTTCACTATCTCTGGCCTGGGACCTGACTCTGTCCCGAGATAATCTCCTGCATCTTCTGCTAACTGAAACCCTAATGCTCTCCCTAACTAAGGCCCTGACTACTCCTAACGAAGGCCATGACACTGAATCTAACAAAGGCCCGGAATCTGTCCTTAATATAGGCCCTGCTGCCAGCAATAACTAAAATCCTGACACTCTCCTGAGCTAATATCCTGACTCATTTCTCACCAAGGTCCTGACACTGTCCCTAAGAAAGCCCTGTCGCTGTCTTTAAGCGAAGACCTGAGGCTGTCTGTAACTCAGACCCTGAAGCTTTCCCTAACTGAGGCCTTGACGCTGTGACTAACTTGGGCTCCGGTCATGTCTTTAACTAAGAGCCTAAAGCTGATCCAACAAAGGCACTGGTTCTGCTCCTAAGTCGTTTCCTGACAGTGTCCCCAGCTAAGGGCCTGACATTAGGCCTCACTCAGGCCCTGTCGCTCTCCCTAAGTCAGGCCCTGATGCTGTGCCTACCTGAAGCCCTAACACTGCTTCTGAATAAGTCCCTGAGAGTCTCAGTAACAAAGGTCTTCACACTCTCCTTAGGTCATTTCCTGACACGATTCCAAGCCTTTACCCTAACCCTGTCCCGAGCTAATGTCCTACCTCTTAAGCTAACAAAAGACCTTATGCTGTGCCTAATTCAGGCACTGAATTTAGTCCCAAGGCCGCTAGACTGTCCCTAACTCGGCTCGATGCCCTTATCGTCACAATGTTCCATGACCACTGTCATCACAATGCTCCACGCCCTTGTCATCACAATGCTCCATAACCCCTGTCATCACAATGCTCCATGACCTTTGTCATCGCAATGCTACATGCCATTGTCCTCGCAATGCTCCATGCCCTTATCATCACAATGCTCCATGACCCCTTTCATCACAATGCTCCATGACCCTTGTCTAAAATGCTACATGTCTGTGAAATCACAAAGCTCCATGCCCCCTGTCATCACAAGTCTCCATGACTCTTGTCATCACAATGCTCCATGACCCTTGTCATCACAATGCTCCATGATCCTTGTAATCAAAATGCTCCTTGACCCTTTCTTCACAATGTTACAGTACCCCTTTCTTCACAATGCTCCATGCCGCTGGTCACCACAATGCTCCATGACTTCTGTCATCACAATGCTCCATGTCCCTTGTCATTAAAATGCTCCATGGCCCCTGTCATCACAATGCTGCAGGATCCTTATAATCTCAATGCTCCATGGTCCTCGTCATCACAAATCTCCACGCATTTGTCATCACAATGCTCCATGACCCCTGTCATCCCAATGCTCCATAGCACTTTTCATCACAATGCCACCTAACCACTTTTATCACAATGTTCCATGACCACTTTAATCACAGTGCTCCATGACCACTTTCATCACAATGCCCCATGACACCTGAAATCAAAATGCTCCATGGCCCTTGTCGCCACAATGCTCCAGGACCCGTCATCACAATTCTCCATGGCCCTTGTCATCACAATGCTCCATGGCGCTTGTCATCACAATGATCCAGAGCCTTAGTGCTTGAGTTGGGAGTAGTGTCATTGCCTCAGTTAGGGACACTGTCATTGCCTGAATTGGGAGTAGTGTCAGAGCCTTAGTTAGGGACAGCACCAGGGCGAGCTGGGAGTAGTGCCAGTGCCTTAGTTAGGGACAGCACCAGTGCTTGCGTTGGGAGTAGTGTCAGGGCCATAGTTAGGGACAGTGTCAGTGGCTGAGATGGGAATAGTGTCAGGGCCTTAGTTACGGACATTGTCAGTGCCTAAGTTGGGATTTTTGTCAGGGTCTTTATTATGGACAGTGTCAGGGCCTGAGTTAAGAGTAGTGTCGAGGCCTTAATTTGGAAGAGTGTCAGTGTCTCAGTTTGGAGTAGTGTCAGACCCTTAGTTAGGAACAGCGTCAGTGCCTGAGTTGGGAGTAGTGACATGGCCTAAGTTATGGACAGTGTCAGGGTCTGAGGTAGAAATAGTCTCAGGACCTTAGTTAGGGACAGTGTCAGTGACTGTGTTAGGAATAGTGTCAGGGCCTAAGATAGGAGTAGTCTGAGACCAGTAGTTAGGAACAGTGTCAGGGCCTGAGTTGTGAGTAGTTTCAGGGACTTAGTTAGAGAAAGTGTCAGTGCCGGGTTTGGGAGTTATGTCAGGGCCTTAGTTAGGGACAGTGTCTGTGCCTGAGTTGGGAGTAGTGTCAGGGCCTAGTTAGGGACAGGGTCAGTGCCTGAGCTGTGAGTAGTTTCAGGGCCTTAGTTAGAGAAAGTGTCAGTGCCGGAGTTGGGAGTTATGTCAGGGCCTTAGATAGGGACAGTGTCAGTGCCTGAGTTGGGAGTAGTGTCAGGGCCTAGTTAGGGACAGGGTCAGTGCCTGAGTTGGGAGTAGTTTCAGGGCCTTAGTTAGAGAAAGTGTCAGTGCCGGAGTTGGGAGTTATGTCAGGGCCTTAGTTAGGGACAGTGTCAGGGCCTGAATTGGGAGTAGTGTCAGGGCCTAGTTAGGGACAGTGTCAGTGCCTGAGTTGGAAGTAGTGTCAGGGCATTAGGGACAGTGTCAGTGGCTGCAATGGGAGTAGTGTCAGGGTCTTAGTTAGGGAGAGTGTCAGTGCCTGATTTGGGAATAGTCTCAGGGTCTTTTTTGGGGACAGCATCAGGGCATGAGTTAAAAGTAGTGTCAAGGCCTTAGTTAGGGAGAGTGTCAGTGCCTGTGCTGGGAGTAGTATCAGGCCCTTCGTTAGGGACAGTGTCAGGGTCTGAGGTAGAAGTAGTCTCAGGGCCTTAGTTAGGTAGCGTGTCAATGCCTAAGTAAGTAGTAGTGTGAGGGCCTTAGTTAGGGACAGTGTCAATGCCTGTGTTGGGAGTAGTGTCAGAGACTTAGTAAGGGACAGCGTCAGTGCCTGCGTTGGGAGTAGTGTCAGGGCCTTACTTAGGGACAGCGTCAGTGCCTGAGTTAGGAGTAGTGTGATGGCCGTAGTTAGGGACACTCTCAGTGCCAGAGTTGTGGGTAGTGGCAGGCCTTTGTTAAGGATTGTGCCAGGGCCTGAGTTAAGAGTAGTGTCAAGTCCTTAGTTAGGGAAAGTGTTAGTGCCTGAGTTGAGAGTAATGTCAAGGCCTTAGTTAGGGACAATGTCAGTGCCTAGTTTGGGAGTAGTGTCAGGGCCTTAGTTAGGGACAGTGTCAGTGCCTGAGTTGGGAGTACTGTCAGGGAGTATTTAGGGACAGTCTCAATGCCTATTTTGGGAGTAGTGTCACGGCCTTAGTTAGTGACATTGTCAGTGCCTGAGTAAGGAGTAATGTCCGGGCCTTAGTTAGGGACAGTGTCAGTTGCTTAGTTAGGAGTAGCATCACGGCCTAAGTTAGGGCCAGTGTCAGTGCCTGAGTCAGGAGTAGAGTCAGGGCCTAAGTTAGGGACAATGTCATTGCTTGAGATAGGAGTAGTGTCAGGGCCTTAGTTAGGGACATTGTCAGGGCATGATTTAGGAGATGTGTTAGGGCGTGAGCTATGAATAGTGTCAGGGCCTTAGTTAGTGACAGTGTCAGTGCTGAGTTTGGAGTAGTATCAGGGACTTAGTTAGAGACAGTGTCAGGGCCTGAGTTAGGTGTATGTCAGGGCCTTAGTTAGGGACAGTGTCAGAGCCTGATTTAGGAGTAGTGTCAGAGGCTTTGTTAGGGACAGTGTCAGGGCCTGAGTTAAGAGTAGTGTCACAGCTTTAGTTAGGACCAGTGTCAGGGCCTTAGTTAACTCCAACATCAGCGCCTGTGATAGGAATCAGATCAGGACCTGTGTTCCAGGTAATGTCAGGGCCTTACTTAAGAACAGTGTCAGGGCCTGAGTCCTGACTTACTCCTTACTCTCCTCACTAAGGACTTTGGACACTACTGCTAATTCAGGCCCTGATAATGTCCCTAACTAAGGCCCTGACACTTTCCCTGGCTAAGGCCCTGAACTTCTCCTAAGTCAGGCCCGCCTACTGTCCCTAACAATGGCCCTGACACTACACCTAACTGAGGCCCTGACATGATACTTAACAAAGGCTTTGTTGCTAGTCCAAACTAAAGCCCTAAAACTGGTCCTAAATAAGGCCTTGACACTAATCCTAACTCAGGCCCTAAAACTGTCCCTAACTAGGTCTCAGACAGTACACCTAAATCAGACCCTGACACTGTCCCTAAGCAAGGCCCTGACACTACTCCTAACTCAGTCCCTTACACTGTACCTAACAAAGTCTCTGATGCTAGGCCTAACTTAGGCCCTGACACTGCCTCTAACTAAGGCCCTGCTGCCGTCAATATCTGAACACCTGATATTATCCTGAGCTAATAGCCTGACCCATGTCTTACCAAGGGCCTGAAACTTTCCCAAAGTAAGTCCTGACACTGTCCCTAAGTGAGGCCTTGAGGCTATCCCTAACGGAGGCCCTGATAATAGCTTTAACGAAGACCCTAATGCTGATCCTACAGAGGCCTTTATGCTGCTCCTAAGTCATGCCCTGATACTGTCCCTTACTCAGGCCCTAAAGATAGGCCTCACTTAAGCCCTGTTGCTGTACCTCAGTTAGGCTCTGACGCTGTCCGTACATCAAGCCCTGGCGCTTGTCCTGATTAAGGCGCTCACGCTGCTGCTAACTAAGGCCCTGATGCTCTCAATAACTAAGGTCTTCTCGTTATCCCTTGGTCATTTCCTTTCACTATCTCTGGCCTGGGACCTGACTCTGTCCCGAGATAATCTCCTGCATCTTCTGCTAACTGAAACCCTAATGCTCTCCCTAACTAAGGCCCTGACTACTCCTAACGAAGGCCATGACACTGAATCTAACAAAGGCCCGGAATCTGTCCTTAATATAGGCCCTGCTGCCAGCAATAACTAAAATCCTGACACTCTCCTGAGCTAATATCCTGACTCATTTCTCACCAAGGTCCTGACACTGTCCCTAAGAAAGCCCTGTCGCTGTCTTTAAGCGAAGACCTGAGGCTGTCTGTAACTCAGACCCTGAAGCTTTCCCTAACTGAGGCCTTGACGCTGTGACTAACTTGGGCTCCGGTCATGTCTTTAACTAAGAGCCTAAAGCTGATCCAACAAAGGCACTGGTTCTGCTCCTAAGTCGTTTCCTGACAGTGTCCCCAGCTAAGGGCCTGACATTAGGCCTCACTCAGGCCCTGTCGCTCTCCCTAAGTCAGGCCCTGATGCTGTGCCTACCTGAAGCCCTAACACTGCTTCTGAATAAGTCCCTGAGAGTCTCAGTAACAAAGGTCTTCACACTCTCCTTAGGTCATTTCCTGACACGATTCCAAGCCTTTACCCTAACCCTGTCCCGAGCTAATGTCCTACCTCTTAAGCTAACAAAAGACCTTATGCTGTGCCTAATTCAGGCACTGAATTTAGTCCCAAGGCCGCTAGACTGTCCCTAACTCGGCTCGATGCCCTTATCGTCACAATGTTCCATGACCACTGTCATCACAATGCTCCACGCCCTTGTCATCACAATGCTCCATAACCCCTGTCATCACAATGCTCCATGACCTTTGTCATCGCAATGCTACATGCCATTGTCCTCGCAATGCTCCATGCCCTTATCATCACAATGCTCCATGACCCCTTTCATCACAATGCTCCATGACCCTTGTCTAAAATGCTACATGTCTGTGAAATCACAAAGCTCCATGCCCCCTGTCATCACAAGTCTCCATGACTCTTGTCATCACAATGCTCCATGACCCTTGTCATCACAATGCTCCATGATCCTTGTAATCAAAATGCTCCTTGACCCTTTCTTCACAATGTTACAGTACCCCTTTCTTCACAATGCTCCATGCCGCTGGTCACCACAATGCTCCATGACTTCTGTCATCACAATGCTCCATGTCCCTTGTCATTAAAATGCTCCATGGCCCCTGTCATCACAATGCTGCAGGATCCTTATAATCTCAATGCTCCATGGTCCTCGTCATCACAAATCTCCACGCATTTGTCATCACAATGCTCCATGACCCCTGTCATCCCAATGCTCCATAGCACTTTTCATCACAATGCCACCTAACCACTTTTATCACAATGTTCCATGACCACTTTAATCACAGTGCTCCATGACCACTTTCATCACAATGCCCCATGACACCTGAAATCAAAATGCTCCATGGCCCTTGTCGCCACAATGCTCCAGGACCCGTCATCACAATTCTCCATGGCCCTTGTCATCACAATGCTCCATGGCGCTTGTCATCACAATGATCCAGAGCCTTAGTGCTTGAGTTGGGAGTAGTGTCATTGCCTCAGTTAGGGACACTGTCATTGCCTGAATTGGGAGTAGTGTCAGAGCCTTAGTTAGGGACAGCACCAGGGCGAGCTGGGAGTAGTGCCAGTGCCTTAGTTAGGGACAGCACCAGTGCTTGCGTTGGGAGTAGTGTCAGGGCCATAGTTAGGGACAGTGTCAGTGGCTGAGATGGGAATAGTGTCAGGGCCTTAGTTACGGACATTGTCAGTGCCTAAGTTGGGATTTTTGTCAGGGTCTTTATTATGGACAGTGTCAGGGCCTGAGTTAAGAGTAGTGTCGAGGCCTTAATTTGGAAGAGTGTCAGTGTCTCAGTTTGGAGTAGTGTCAGACCCTTAGTTAGGAACAGCGTCAGTGCCTGAGTTGGGAGTAGTGACATGGCCTAAGTTATGGACAGTGTCAGGGTCTGAGGTAGAAATAGTCTCAGGACCTTAGTTAGGGACAGTGTCAGTGACTGTGTTAGGAATAGTGTCAGGGCCTAAGATAGGAGTAGTCTGAGACCAGTAGTTAGGAACAGTGTCAGGGCCTGAGTTGTGAGTAGTTTCAGGGACTTAGTTAGAGAAAGTGTCAGTGCCGGGTTTGGGAGTTATGTCAGGGCCTTAGTTAGGGACAGTGTCTGTGCCTGAGTTGGGAGTAGTGTCAGGGCCTAGTTAGGGACAGGGTCAGTGCCTGAGCTGTGAGTAGTTTCAGGGCCTTAGTTAGAGAAAGTGTCAGTGCCGGAGTTGGGAGTTATGTCAGGGCCTTAGATAGGGACAGTGTCAGTGCCTGAGTTGGGAGTAGTGTCAGGGCCTAGTTAGGGACAGGGTCAGTGCCTGAGTTGGGAGTAGTTTCAGGGCCTTAGTTAGAGAAAGTGTCAGTGCCGGAGTTGGGAGTTATGTCAGGGCCTTAGTTAGGGACAGTGTCAGGGCCTGAATTGGGAGTAGTGTCAGGGCCTAGTTAGGGACAGTGTCAGTGCCTGAGTTGGAAGTAGTGTCAGGGCATTAGGGACAGTGTCAGTGGCTGCAATGGGAGTAGTGTCAGGGTCTTAGTTAGGGAGAGTGTCAGTGCCTGATTTGGGAATAGTCTCAGGGTCTTTTTTGGGGACAGCATCAGGGCATGAGTTAAAAGTAGTGTCAAGGCCTTAGTTAGGGAGAGTGTCAGTGCCTGTGCTGGGAGTAGTATCAGGCCCTTCGTTAGGGACAGTGTCAGGGTCTGAGGTAGAAGTAGTCTCAGGGCCTTAGTTAGGTAGCGTGTCAATGCCTAAGTAAGTAGTAGTGTGAGGGCCTTAGTTAGGGACAGTGTCAATGCCTGTGTTGGGAGTAGTGTCAGAGACTTAGTAAGGGACAGCGTCAGTGCCTGCGTTGGGAGTAGTGTCAGGGCCTTACTTAGGGACAGCGTCAGTGCCTGAGTTAGGAGTAGTGTGATGGCCGTAGTTAGGGACACTCTCAGTGCCAGAGTTGTGGGTAGTGGCAGGCCTTTGTTAAGGATTGTGCCAGGGCCTGAGTTAAGAGTAGTGTCAAGTCCTTAGTTAGGGAAAGTGTTAGTGCCTGAGTTGAGAGTAATGTCAAGGCCTTAGTTAGGGACAATGTCAGTGCCTAGTTTGGGAGTAGTGTCAGGGCCTTAGTTAGGGACAGTGTCAGTGCCTGAGTTGGGAGTACTGTCAGGGAGTATTTAGGGACAGTCTCAATGCCTATTTTGGGAGTAGTGTCACGGCCTTAGTTAGTGACATTGTCAGTGCCTGAGTAAGGAGTAATGTCCGGGCCTTAGTTAGGGACAGTGTCAGTTGCTTAGTTAGGAGTAGCATCACGGCCTAAGTTAGGGCCAGTGTCAGTGCCTGAGTCAGGAGTAGAGTCAGGGCCTAAGTTAGGGACAATGTCATTGCTTGAGATAGGAGTAGTGTCAGGGCCTTAGTTAGGGACATTGTCAGGGCATGATTTAGGAGATGTGTTAGGGCGTGAGCTATGAATAGTGTCAGGGCCTTAGTTAGTGACAGTGTCAGTGCTGAGTTTGGAGTAGTATCAGGGACTTAGTTAGAGACAGTGTCAGGGCCTGAGTTAGGTGTATGTCAGGGCCTTAGTTAGGGACAGTGTCAGAGCCTGATTTAGGAGTAGTGTCAGAGGCTTTGTTAGGGACAGTGTCAGGGCCTGAGTTAAGAGTAGTGTCACAGCTTTAGTTAGGACCAGTGTCAGGGCCTTAGTTAACTCCAACATCAGCGCCTGTGATAGGAATCAGATCAGGACCTGTGTTCCAGGTAATGTCAGGGCCTTACTTAAGAACAGTGTCAGGGCCTGAGTCCTGACTTACTCCTTACTCTCCTCACTAAGGACTTTGGACACTACTGCTAATTCAGGCCCTGATAATGTCCCTAACTAAGGCCCTGACACTTTCCCTGGCTAAGGCCCTGAACTTCTCCTAAGTCAGGCCCGCCTACTGTCCCTAACAATGGCCCTGACACTACACCTAACTCAGGCCCTGACATGATACTTAACAAAGGCTTTGTTGCTAGTCCAAACTAAAGCCCTAAAACTGGTCCTAAATAAGGCCTTGACACTAATCCTAACTCAGGCCCTAAAACTGTCCCTAACTAGGTCTCAGACAGTACACCTAAATCAGACCCTGACACTGTCCCTAAGCAAGGCCCTGACACTACTCCTAACTCAGTCCCTTACACTGTACCTAACAAAGTCTCTGATGCTAGGCCTAACTTAGGCCCTGACACTGCCTCTAACTAAGGCCCTGCTGCCGTCAATATCTGAACACCTGATATTATCCTGAGCTAATAGCCTGACCCATGTCTTACCAAGGGCCTGAAACTTTCCCAAAGTAAGTCCTGACACTGTCCCTAAGTGAGGCCTTGAGGCTATCCCTAACGGAGGCCCTGATAATAGCTTTAACGAAGACCCTAATGCTGATCCTACAGAGGCCTTTATGCTGCTCCTAAGTCATGCCCTGATACTGTCCCTTACTCAGGCCCTAAAGATAGGCCTCACTTAAGCCCTGTTGCTGTACCTCAGTTAGGCTCTGACGCTGTCCGTACATCAAGCCCTGGCGCTTGTCCTGATTAAGGCGCTCACGCTGCTGCTAACTAAGGCCCTGATGCTCTCAATAACTAAGGTCTTCTCGTTATCCCTTGGTCATTTCCTTTCACTATCTCTGGCCTGGGACCTGACTCTGTCCCGAGATAATCTCCTGCATCTTCTGCTAACTGAAACCCTAATGCTCTCCCTAACTAAGGCCCTGACTACTCCTAACGAAGGCCATGACACTGAATCTAACAAAGGCCCGGAATCTGTCCTTAATATAGGCCCTGCTGCCAGCAATAA